>NC_045161.1:11278509-11316009 GCF_900700415.2 Clupea harengus | reverse complement strand
ATCGTGGAGAAGGAAGGCATGTTAGGCCTATACCGCGGAATCCTGCCCAACTTCATGAAAGTCATCCCTGCTGTCAGCATCAGCTACGTGGTGTACGAGTACATGAAATCCGGCCTAGGCATTTCCAAGTGAAGACACCTCGTGTTTACGCATGTTTCTATGTGTGTGTGTGGGTGTGTGGTTGCGCACGCGTTTTGTGTGTATAAGCATTTCAATTCAAGTCAGGTCATTACCAACCCTGCACGCCTAGCCCATGACACCAAAGTCAACCTGAGAGTCCACATTGTTTACTGCACTTTCACTATTATAATCCAAAACTACACTTTTCCATTCAGACCTGCATTGCAAAGGGTGCCGTCAAGACATGTACTTACAGGCTGGGTTGTTGCAATGGTATCTTGAGATTTAATTTGACCATAAAAGCACCAAATGTATTTACACACTATTTTTTATTTCTTAAATCTAGTTTACACGAACCACAAAACAGTAATTTCTGGTAATACCATAGAAGTTCATTCCTGATGAGGTCTCGGTTGGTTTGCATAGAAATCATCACTCATCCCAGATACAGATACATCAGGGATACCTGACTAGACCAGTCCTCTTGCGTCCACTGTGTTGTCTTCTAACGAAACATGAAGACCCTTCAGATGTGGCTGTATCGTCTCTAGCTCTAGTGGTTCATGTAGACACAGATCAGCTGCATATAAGCATCAACAGCTGAGTGTTTGCTCAGGGAAAACTCTACATAAAAATGACACAAATCAACTAGGAGATCATGTAACATGCAACATATGAGGAGATCTGCTGGAGAATGACAATGTCTACTGACACCTTATTGGAGATTATGACATAGCTGTAAGCAATAGTCAAATAGTTTTTCTCTGTGAAGTACCATAAAGCATAAATATAATGCAATTTGTTGTAATGGTGCTATAACTCTATGCACTGTATTGTGTGTTCAAACTTCTTTTGTAAAAAAAAAATGGCTGTCATCAAGTCTTTTTGCAGGGCATCTCCTCGCTCTGGTAACTAGCCGTACACTCACTCTGAAAGTTCTGTTCTGTTTCATGTACATTATTTGAAGGATGGTGGCATTACGGATATTTGAAAACACTGAGCCAGCCTTTCTCGGTCAGGTTACTGAAAGTCCACTGTGTGGTACTTCTGTGTGTATGTGGATGAAGGAGGTTAACTTGCAGTCGTAATTTGCAGTTTATATACTGTATTTAACGTAATGATTTATTTTACCAGCACAGGAATTAGACACAATAGACTAATTCACTTTATTGGTCGGGTATGCTGGGATGGATGTTGATTATAGGTATTAGTTCGTACACTCAAGCCCACACAATGTTTTTGGTGACCTGACGGGAAAGCATTGCTCTGAAAGGTTGTTTTGTGTCTTTAAGCAGAGAGGATATGGAGAATGTGCCTTATCATGGGATGTGTTCAGATCTATGGTTTCAGTAATGACCCCGTTTGCCTTTTTTCCAAAGTTTTGTTAAGTTAGCGACACCTGTTTACATTAAAAGGATGTATTTTTAATAATGGCTTCTGTGTTTGTGTGCTTTATTTATAGTATAAGTTATGAATACTCTGTTTCAATCACTCTGTTTGATCTTTTGCCTAAGGGTATCTACATTTAGAACATGACATCGCTGGTTTGGGGTACTGATTTGTCACATGCTGTCGACTTAAGTGAATCTAAGCCACCATGTGATAGTATAACAGTAGGAAGTGCTAAGCTGTCCGCCTTCTATTGACTCCAGCAGAAACAGAAGCTAACCTTAGCTGCTTCAGGACACCGCTTGCGTAATAACTGGTGCTCCAATTTCTGGTCTTCATGTCACTGTTCTCTGTCAATCGTGGTCAGATTCACCTGTTGTAATCACAGATAACTTGACATTGTCCAACTTGCTAACACAAAAAAGACTTTTACTCATACAACTAAGGTGTCCTCATTCTGAGTTATGTATCCCATGGTTGTACCTAGCCCATTGACATACACAGCTATTTCCTCAGACGCCCTGATAGCGAAGGCCTGCAATCTGCCATTGATTATGAGGGTCACATTGTCTTAATCTAAACCATACTATCTGACAAGTTGTGCGTTGACTGAGATGCAGGTTTTAAACGTATCATCTTGATGGTTCTAAGGTTCTTCAGAGAGCCTTCCTTGATCTTGTGTTTACATAGAGTGCTATCTAATGGCCAACATGTTATTGCACAACTCTTTTCAAACTGGTGGTTAGTGATTAGTTCCTAGTTCCCACCGGTCTTGTCCTATCACATAAAACACGGAACTCTACTGACTCACATTGTGAAGGAATTATGTTTCATGTAGTAGCCTCTGCTGCTGGTGCATTTATCACCTAGTCTTAGAGAGAGGAGGGCACATTGCTATATTCTCTTTTTATTAATTCTTTCTTTTCTTCTCACTCTTTCTACCCATGTATTTCAAAGAAGACAAGAGACACTTTTCCATTCGTATTCCCTTTTTTATTAAAAGCTGCGGTGCCCCTCTTGAAGCACACATGCATAGACATACTGTACACTGCATCCATTTACTCCTCAGTCCACTCAGCTCCCGCAACAGCCACCTCAGCCATCAGGTTCCACTGATATGTACACTATCATACAAGCCCCAGCATCTACAGATCTACCCTCAGTGCAGTTACCACCAGAGGTGACACACAACATGGCTGTACACTTGATTTGTCCGTCGCTTTGGTCTTTTTTTTTCTTTACTTGTTACTTTCACAAGTAAAACACATAAGAGAGACCTCATAAAGACATTGAGAAGAAAGGCCTGGCCCTCATGCTGGTTTGCTAACTGGGGTCCACTGTGTGGCCATTTTGGCACCTGTTGGGCACAGCTAGAGGAGGTGTAGATTCGGGAGCTGGTGTATATGGCCAGTTATGTTTGGGTGTGTGGACAATGTCCGCATTAGCTTTTTGCTGATCTATTCTAACATAATTTCTCTATAAGAGTGTCTAATCACACAGGCCATTTAATGATTTAGAGTAGAGACATCAGACAGACAGGAAGACAAGCGGTCAGACACTTGGCACATCAGAGACGTGGACGTTAACTCAAAGGATTGCTACCCAGTCACCCGACAACAACATATCTTATTGTTTAAAGCAAACACCAACAGCTAGTTAAAACCCCTTCACCTAGTCTTTGGAAAGAGATACAACATGCACATACACACACACATACACTCTCTGTGTGTAAGCATTTTGTATTCAAGACATTTTTACTGTGTGTGCTCCACTTTGGTTCTCTTCTATCCAGACCTAAAAAGGTCACACTGTAAAGGTCATATTTCATAAATAAAAATAGTTTGGGTAAGTCAAGATTCAGCAACGCATGGTCCACCTAAGGGAAGTGCTAATAGAATTTTCAATAGAAAAAAAAAAAAATCTAAATTGGACCAGTTATTTAACAGTATAAAAAAAGACCAAGTAAGAGGGATGAACATCAATCATTTCTAATGATGGGCAATATTAGACAAATATAAACACAATACTCTCATGGGGTCACAAACACATATACACACACACACACACACACACACACACACACACACACACACACACACAGTCAGACGTTTGGCAGTATCAGCAATGCCTGTGTCAAATACACACTTTTTTCCCCTCCTTGAATACTTTTGCTCCCTCAGTGCTGACACTAGCCATCAGTCCGTCTGGGTACGAAAGTCCTGTAAGATTATTGCACAGTCGGTCTGTCTCCCGTCATCAGGGTAACACTAGGTTTACAGTGTCAAAGGTCAAAGTTTAGGCTGGTTGGTACAGTAGTTCTTATTGCACATGCTCAGTATGACCCTGCACCGGTACCACTATACGAAAAGTGGCAAACATAGTTACAGGTTCTCATGCCTAAGTAAAGAAAATAAACAGCACGCATCTAAGAGCTTCAACTGATACTGTGTCTTTCAGAAACAAATATTGTACGATGAAGGCAATGAGAGAAATACCGTTAAAACAAACCATAGTACAGGATGTATTAGTAGTCCAAACTGTTCTGGAGCAGTAAACACTAAGATGCCACTGCTTATGGCTTGTTTCCCCATGAACACACACACACACACACACACACATACGACATACAAACACACAAAAACTTGATTATCCTTGCTGTACAGGACGTACTCCCAGAAATTCGTTCCATGAGAATCCTTATTGCTTCCTCTAGACTGACTTTGAAAGTGGCTGGAGCTGTAAAAAACAGTGTAACCAGCTACCTACAGTCAGCTACTGACTACATAGGATATGCACCTCTGATCTGTGCTCACCAGGTTGCATTTTTCGGTCAAAGATGTGAGATGAGTTACTTATTTGATCAGTGAGCTGATATCTAATCGTGTAGGCTCTAGTTGGAACCACACAGTGAAGACAGAAGGATCAAACGCGAGGTGAGAAGGCTTGACAGAGATACATAAACAAACTACATAAACAACATACTGTGTCACACCCAACACAGAGTAGCAGCTAACATTCATGTAACCTTTCCTCTCTCATCACATAACACACAAAAACCCCCACCCCACTGTCTCTTAGTATTCAGTAAAGGCGGCACTTCCTTTTTGAACAAGAAGTGATGCTTGCTGGGTGGGAAATGGGACTCCTGGATCAGGCTAATAAGAGTAGGCCTCTAGGGGACGCTGTCTCACATAAGGGAAGGATGTCCCTTGGGGCCTCTCTTGAATCTGGGGGGTCACGAAACCCCAACCAGGAGCGCGGGGCCGCTCGCGGGGGGAGTCTGGGATTTGACCTGAGAAGAACAAGAGAGGTATCAGTAAGGAACAAGAGCAAAAACAACAGTGTAAACACACACACACACACTATGGGCAGATGCCGTGCACCCAAACACTTTAGAATGTTAGCTCAAGCTTTTACCAATGACATGCACAGAATGCAATGCTCTGAAAGGGAAATAGCAGTAGGTCATATAATTACATTATTAATTATTATTGTTGGTATTCAAGCTGCAGGGAGCTGCCATACATTAATGAGGCTAGCTTTCATCATACAGTACTGCTGTCAGCCACCAGAGGGCAGATGGTCCTTAACAATCAGAGGGTGTAGTGTTAGGCAGACAAGACAAGAATAAGAAGAGGGCAAAGGCAGACACACAGACACACACAGACTAACAAACACAGGTACTCATACGTGGACAGATCGAGGGTAAAATACCTTTGGAAGGTCGGGGAAGTGTGGAAAAAGAGGGATAGAAGGGAGGGGAAGAGGAGGAGGAGCAGCTTAAGGAAGAAAGCTTGAGCTCATTCTTCTGGAAACACTCAGTGAAGAGAGAGAAAGGAAGAAAGAAAGATGGACAGAGAGACAGAAAGTTGGAAAGAGAAGGAGAGAGAAAGAAAGGCAGGCAGAAGGAAAATATGTGTGTATATAGGAAGAGAGAAAGAAAAAAATCATTGAGGGAGGAGCACAATAACATGGGCATACTTTAACAGCAAACTGTCAGTTTATTGTATACGTATGGGTGATTGTGCGTGTCTGTGTCTCTCTGTGTGTGTGTGTGTGTGTGTGTGTGTGTGTGTGTGTGTGTGTGTGTTTCTTGACCTCACCTCCAAATTTGACCGTGCTTTCTTCAGTACATCTCGTGTTCGTGATACTGCAAATGAGAAAACAGTTAAGATTAGATTACAATCTATCCAAAACATACACACACACACACACACACACACACACACACACACACGCACACACACACACACACACAGACAGAGGAACTGGTACTGTGAAGACTTTATAGACATCCGCATCCCTGCTCAAATGCTCATGGAGCTTTGGTTGAATTCCAGTGGATCATTAGATTAAATGCACATGAATGGATGAGAGGAGGGACAGTATGGATGGGTGGACGCTCAAACGAGGCTCATTTTCAGCTCTCACATACAACCAGGCTCTCTGTCGCTCAGTCATATGAGTGTGAAAGAAGAAGGAGGGAAGGGGAGCAGGGGTCAGGAGAAATGAGATGAGCGGAGAGGGGAAAAGGAGGGTGAGATGAGATAGATGAGCGGAGAGGGGAAAAGGAGGGTGAGATGAGAGGAGAGGGGAAGAGAAAAGGAGGGTGAGATGAGAGGAGATAGAGGAGAGGGGAGGGGAAAAGGAGGGTGAGATGAGACGAGACAGAGGAGTGATATCTCACATTGGCTAGTGATGAAGTTCTCCATGCCCTCTCTGGTCTGATTGGAGGCCCTCAGGTTCTCCAAGGCCTCCTTCAGAGCCTGCTGCTGCTCCTCAAGCTTCTTCTTCAGATCAGTAATCTCTTCATCCTGGAGTGCAGACACACACACACACACACACACACACACACACACACAAAGACAAATAAAGAGAATATATTTTATGCAACATATGCTACAAATGTGTGCAAATGAGTGTGTTTGTGTGTATTTGTATGTTGACGTGCATGTATTCTGACCTTTGTGCTCTGTTGGCTGAATGTTTCATTGGGTAGCGTTTCTTTCCAAAACCCTCTGAGCAGAGAGCCTGCCTCCTCCAGAATCTTCTTAAGGGATCTGGTGCCTGTCAGCAGACTCCTCACAGAACCCTGGGAACACAAAACTGCCACCATCAACTCCAGCCCACAAACCACAACAGGAACTACAAAAAACCAAGAGAAACCCCAAAGTGGCCTATTCCAAATGTGGTCAATGGTGGTTGCAAGTCCACACAAAATGTGCTCAAACCTCTAGACTGAAATTACACATGAACAATTTTCTGATTTTAAGTATTAAATTAATTTTTAACATCCAGTCACCTTATGATATAATTATATACATACTAATACACAACTAATACATACAGCATTGACACATCAGCAGTTTGGCATCAGTAGCACATTAACAGATACACACAGACACAAATGATCACTACAATCACATAAATCTGTCTCTCTTGTGACTGTGTCCTGACCTGCTGGAGTTTGTGCTGGCCGGAGGACTGAAGCATGGCCTCCATCTTGCTGATGAGGACCTTGCCCTCCAGGAGCTGCTGCCGGAGGGAGCTGTAGTCATCCGTGTGCCCGACCACGTGCTGCCCTGCTGGGGTAGGGAGGGCACTGCCAGGGGAGCCAACCTCCAGAGGAGCGGCAAGTTTCACTGATGAGAGAGAGAGTTTTTTGGTGAGTCTCTCTGTGTATGTGTGAGTGTTCCTGTATGCAAGATCACGGGGAGTATTTCTCATTCTGTATATGTGTGGGCAGTGTGTGTGTTTGCATGTGTGAATGTTTGTGTGCAATGTAGAGAATGAGAGAAAGAATATGTGGGAGTCCTGACAACATTAAGGACAGTGTGTTTGTGTGTTTGTGTGTGTATTTATATATGGTGTGTATTTTGTATGCTGTTTCTCACCGTTGGCTACAGTCTGTGGCTCTGCAGGAGGAGAAGAAGGACTAAGAGACCCAATGTCCCTAACAGGTGGAGAAGAAGAGGGGTCTGGACGGAGATGAGACAGAGAAGGTCTTTATATGCTGCAGTAAGATTAGCACAAGTATTGCTCATGTGTATTGTATTTTCCATCATTAACGCTAAAGGCGTGTGCTCACCATGGAAGAGCTGTTTCCTGGCTGGAGGCTGTGTCTGCAGCTGCTGCTCCAGCTGTGCATGCAGGCTGTGCATGTCTGGCTGCAGGTCATGCAGGTCAAAGGGCCTACTGTAGGAGCCCTCCACCTGACCTGCTGAGACCAGAATTTTGTTAGAGAGAGTGACATGGAGATAGTAACCATACATATTTACCTTTCATACGCATGTACCAATATATGGATGGGTTTATGTCTGCGGCCATGTATAATATGTACATGTGTATATGCATACATGTATGGAAAATGTATGGAATATGCAGACTTATTTCAGTTTCTTTGTATGTTTGTGAACAGAAAACCATGTTTAAGTGAGTAAACACCCTCAACCTAAGTTAGAGAAGGAGAGAAAGAAAGCTTGATGGGGATGACTTACCCAGGTGTGGATGTTGGGAAGAGGCATGTGCTCTCTGGTAGGTCTGAATCTGATTCTGCAGAGACACCACCAGAAGCCTGCTTTCACGTAGCTGCTGCTGAAGCACATTCACCTCGTGCTGCATTCTGTACACGCACACACACAAACACACACATACACACACACACACACAAAGAGCACAGGGGTTGGTTTCAAACTGATACAGACATAATTTTTTTCATCACTTTACTGATAAATGAGCATTAGCAAGTAATACAATAAGCATTAGCAAACACACACTACTACCCACTCAATCACACACACACACACCTGCCGGTGTCCTCCTGGTGGCTCTGTCTCTCTTGCTTGAGCTCCTGTATTGTCTGCGCATGCTCTCTTGCCTGCACCTGCAGACGCTGGCACTGCTCCGCCCACCTCTCCATCTCCGTCTCCGCCTCCTTCAGACGACCCCGCCCACTTGCCAACGACTCGCGTAGCAGCTCCGCCTCTCTGTTGCCCTCTGTACAGCACACACCAGGCACCACAGACTCATCTCAATACTCCAACTCAATGTAGATCACACCACGGATTGAGTGTGTGTGTGTGTGTGTGTGTGTGTGTGTGTGTGTGTGTGTGTGTGTGTGTGTGTGCCTGGCGTGCATTGATTCATGGCTTTATTAGCCCCAGGAAACGGCCTCTCTAATGGAGACGTGTGAGAACAGTGAGGGTGTGTGTGTGTGTGTGTGTTTGTGTGTGTGTGTTTGCAGTTTTGAGTGTGTGTACTGATTTGTGTAAGAGTGTGTGCATGTGTGATATTGTACTCATGAGTGTGGGTTTCTGTATCTGTGTGTGTGTGTGTGCGTGAATGTGCATAAGTGTGAGTGGACAACTGTGCGCGACTAATTTACACTCACCTCTGGAAGCCTGGTCGAGTCGTGACTGCAGGATATGGTTCTCCTCTTTCAGAGTTCTAATCTGATTAGACAGCTGACTGACAGAATCCAGACCCTGAATGTAGATGTTGGTGGGGGCTGCTCCTGTGAGAGAGAGGGAGTGGGAGAAGAAGAGAGAGATGTGTATGGAGAAATTAGTGTCCCCGTCGTCTGGCCTCTGCTCATCTGCTTGGCCGAGCAGAAGAGCTCTGAGCTGCTGGTTCTCTGCCTGCAAGCTGGACAGCGCTCTCCTGAGGGGGCAAATGTACAGGTACACTATGTATGTGAGTTTGCGTGTTTGCATGTGTGTGTGTGTGTGTGTGTGTGTGTGTGTGTGTGTGTGTGTTTGTGTGTGTGTGTGTGTGTGTGTGTGTGTGTGTGTGTGTGTGTGTGTGTGTGTGTGTGTGTGAGAGAGAGAGAGAGAGAGAGAGAGAGTAAGAGAGAGAGAGCATTTACCTCCTTCTCTACCCATTGAGGCCAGTCTCTCTTCCAACTGCTGTCTCAGACGGTCGTTGGTCTGAATGGAGTCCTCCAGACGTCGCCGTAAGCAACGGATCTCCCTCAGGTGTTCCTCCATCAGCTCTGTGCCTACACATGCACACAAGTATAGTCACACAGAAACTAATGTCTGTACACCCTCTTATACACACCCACTCACCCACACACACACATACATACATCCATATACACAGATATGCCGTTCACAAGCAAAATACTTAGACACATTTTTCTCATCTCTCTCTCTCTCTCTCTCTCTCTCTCTCTCTCTCTCTCTCTCTCTCTCTCTCTCTTACACACACACACAGACATACACAGATATACCGTACACAAGCACAAAACCTTTACCTTATGACATAAACTCTCTCTCTCAATGTCTCACACATACAGACACACACACACATTAACACAGGCATAAACACAGAGACATTCATACCTGCATGGCTGGTGCCTGACTGGTACCCTGATGATCCTGAAGACACATCCCCATGAGCGGCTGCTCTAACTGGTCGAGCCCCATAGGTCATATCCCACAATGCACTGCTCTCCAGCAGGCCAGCCCCCGGGCTGGCATTTACCCCAGCCAGGGGCGACTGATGAAGAGCAGGATGGGACAGTGGGAGGAACCGGCTGGGGTCGGGTTGGGGTGGCGTGGCGAATGGGAAGCCTGGATGGGGCTTGATGGTAGACCCCATGAGACCAGCGCCTAGAGACGGGACATACAAACAGCACCAATAAACAACACCGATAAACAACACCAGTAAACAAAGCAACGTGCCTCAGTGCTGAAGGGGAGGGGAGCTTGCGTGCCAGCTGGGATAGAACACACACACACGAGTGAGTGAGTCAGTCACAGTCACACAGCGCCACTCCACTTCTGCAGGCACAGAGGAATTAAACAGGAGGTGAAGACCAAAAACCAAAAGAACGGATTTGTGAGCCCCAGAGCTAAGGTTCTGTCTGACGTTCTAATTGTTGTTCTATGTTGCATGTTGCACTCATGATTATAAGAATCATGGAAGAGTTTTACAGCCGTGAATTGAATATAAGGAATAGATGAGCGTGTCAAAATACAGAAATGAAGAAGTGCCAATACAGGCGGCATTTCAGACAGAGATCCACATGAGGTCAAATGTCACCCTGAAGACGGGGTCAAAATGTGTGTGTGCACTAACTGTTCATTTTCACATAGAGACTTACACAAACACTCTTGGTAAATGTCCCTAGATACAATATACATAGGAAGTGCAGAGCATTGACGTCACCATCACACACGTATCATCATCACGTGAGGATAAGGATTGCAAAATCCCCATATTTTAGATGGATTAGGATGATTAGTCTCAGTATCGTGACACTCGTTTCTCTGGGCTCTCTCTGATTGGCTGACCCTGTGCTTCTGACACTGCTCAGCCCAAAATGAAGAGGCACTGATGATAATTGAGGTAATTGTGCTCTGGCAGTGTGCTGATTTTCAAATGAGACCAAACTTTGGAGACTAAATCTTTGGCTCTGTTTGAAGCCATTCTCTCATGAGGCTTTGAGGGCGCACGGAACTTTACTGCATTTAACTTGACTGAATTATATGATGAAGGCTTTGGGTCCGAACAAAAATGGGTCCTTAACTGACTTGGACTGGATTTGGTTAGACTAATTAGAACAGACCTGAATTTGGTTGAAAAGGATATTGTACTGAGCTGAGTGAATTTAGTTACACTTTGTACTTTGTACCAAATCAGTGTGATTTAAGAATTAAATTATCGTACTGAACATATATAAGGTAGGGCAAGAACTTCAATAGAATGAATCTAACAGGTCACTACAACTTGCTAGATAATAAAGAGTGTGTCAGTAGATGTTACTTTACACACACACACACACACACACACATACACACACACACACACACACACACACACACAAACACACACAGGTTGACGCACGCTCATTGCTGGCCAGCTGCCTCTGCAGCATGTGTAGCTCCTGCTGCACAGCGGCCAGGGAGAAGCCCCTGCTATCCTGGTAACGGGCCCGCAGGAGGGGGGGCTGGGTGGAGAGGGCAGAGGGGAGGAAAGGGGCAGCGAGAGAGGGGGACTCAGGCACGAGTCCAGCTAGAGGGCCTGAGGGAGAAAAAGAGGGAAGAGGGAGAGAGAGAAAGAGGGAGGGGGAGAGGAAGCAATGGAGCAATGGAAAAGAAGGGGAGAGGTTGGGTTTGGGGTTTTTACATGTCTATCAAAAAACATGAAGTCAAAATGACCTGGGAAACAATCATCCTACCAAATGTGTCCACTGAACACCACATATGGATGTGTAGTATAGTCTACTACGATAGTCTACTACAATAGTCTGTAGCGAATAGGTGTGGTGCTCAGCAAATTTGGTATTCAGTGGAATGGTCATTGGATGGGAGCTGATGTACTTCAGTATTGTTACTGTAGCGTGACTAGTTGTTTGAGGAAGTTATGGTTTTGGCCAGTGTGGTGTGGTGTGGTCTGGTTAAGTCTAACTGTACACTCTAAACAGATTATTGAGGTTTGATGCAGCGTTGAGTAACCATCTAAACCCATAGCACACTTTGGTGTGTTACATGTGTGTCACTGCCCACCTGTCTGGGGCCGACTGTCCATGGGCCTCTGTGGGGTGCAATGCATGCTAGGACAGCTCCTGGAGGACTGGTGTGATGAAGAGATGGAGGGAGGGATGCAGGGATGTTGTGGAACATTTCTGTGATTGAGAGAGCCTGCAGGGAGGAGGAAGGATGGGTGGATGGGAGGATGGGAGGAATGAGAAGACGGGCTGATGGATGGATATTTCTTTTCCTTTCCTTTAACGGAAAATCAAATGCTTCTTGTGTGTGTTTGAGTGTGACAGTGTGTGTGTGTGTGTGTGTGTGTGTGTGTGTGTGTGTGGATGGACTTGTACTCGTAACAGCTACCTGCGGTAGATCTCTCCTCGTGACCAAACTCGCTGGGTGTGTCCACATCAGAACCCAACTCCAGATCCTCATTGGTGGAGCCTGGCTCATCCGACACAAAGGAGATTCTGTCTGATTGGTCGGTCCCCTCCGAGAGGGCGTGGTTGCTGACGGGCGTGTCCGGTCGGGACTGTTCCAACTTGGAGCGCAGTGACTCGATGAGTTTGTCCTTCTGCTGAAGCTCCTTGCTCAGCCTGCATACACAACACATACACGTAGGGCAGCAGTTAGCATGAAGCTAACACAGTTAGCCGATTCTGCATAACATACATCACAGTTGGAGCCAAACAGAATGGATCTCCTTTGCAATTGAGAAACAACCGTGATCATGATCCATCATGCTTCTATGCCCTGATGGATGGATATAGGTGCCCTTCTTCTTCTAGGCGTGAGGCACTAATTAATACATTCAGGTCATGTAGTTTTGATTGATTGCTCAAGAAAACTGTCATCCAAAACCTCTCTTCTTCCTGACCTGTTTCCTGATAAACAAGAAACACTTCAGAAAAGCTGTATGTGACATTTAGGAAAAACAGCAAACATCAGAGAGTCTTGACTGAGACTGGATTTGGCTAATAACTCAGCACTGAATAGTTAGTACTGCCAAGGCAGGATCAAAAAACACTGACTGAAAAACAGCAGTGGGGATAAATGTTCTGTGTGTATGTGTGTGTGTGCGCGCGCGCAGTGTGTGGCTGTGTGTGTGTGTGTGTGTGTTTTCTTCCGGACAAAAGCAATGCATTAGGGCTGCTTGGTAGGCTGCTTGGCAGCCCTTTGCTCTCTCAGCTGAATTCATAAAATGATTACTTGATTAAGGGCTAAAGCTAATTCCCGTCTGTGACACACACACCCACAAACACACACACACACACACACAAACACAAACACATACACATACACAGACACAGACACACACACATACACACAAACACATACACAGACACACAACAGATACACACCCCTTAGCCTTGTGCTCTCTTCTCACAAATACAATAAATATTAAAACAAGGGGAAAAAAATTGTCCTCATTCAACCCAAGTGCCCCCTGTTTAATAACCCTTCAACAGTTTTCATGGGCGACCATATGTCAACCTGGCCATGCACAGTGCACACGACCCCCACACTGTGGCACACACATACTTTATAGGGCATAGAACCCTCTCACTCCTTCACCAAACTACTACTAATTCAGACATGCTAGGCTTTAGCCCTTAGACCTTACTGTCCCCGCGTGGCTTACTTCTCCAGCTGCCGGTGCAGCGCCCTCCTCTCCCTGTCTGCGTGTGTCTTGAGCAGGGTCAGCTCGCGCTCCTGAGTCCGGTTCTCCCACAACGAGAAAGAGAAGAGCGCCTCGCGGTACAGCGGGCTGCTCTTGGACAGCATGGACTTCCACAGGGGAGCCATGCCGCCACGGCCGCTCGGCCTGGGAGAGGGGCCCCGCGCCTGGGCTGCCCGCTCAATGGCTTCCCCTCCGCCAGCCTCCGGAGCGTCCGGAACGTCCGGAGCTGCGTCTGCCCCCCGGGGAGGAGCAGCCGAGGCGGTCGCCGCAGTGACACCTGATGTCAGCTGGGTCTCCGTGGTGACGGGGCTGTGATCATTAGCTTAACGACGGGGGTCCTGATCTTTCGAGCGGGATTGAGGGGGGGATGTTCAGACGATCAGGTGGAGCGCTTAATAAGTCCTGAGATTATGTGGGGAGTCCTCTGCACACACCCACATGCATGCACACACACACACACGGGAGATAAACTCAAACGTGTGTCAGCGTGTGTGGCCACACTCCCGGAAGCCAGAATCTAACCCCAGGGCTGGACGTGCGTGTGTGTATGTCCTGGTCCTAAACCGCACACACACTCGTTTCCCCACCAGCTCCCAAACACAAGAGCAGAGTTTGTACAGAAAAGAGATGTCCTCGCCTGGAGAATGCTTTGTTCCTGCTGCATTAACCAGCCCCCGTTAGTCACACACACACACACATACACACAAACACACACGCGCCGGCTTGTTAGTCAAATATAAAGAACGTCCGTCTCTTCGCACAAGGTTAACATCACTGCCGGGGCATGACCCAAAAAAAGACTGCCAGCGCTTTAAAAAAAAAAAGAGAGCGGATGTCCCCCTTCAAAAGACGAATAAGAGAGTTTCCTTGAGGCGGTGAGGAAAGAGGAAATGTGTAGTTTAGCTGCAGTCTTGTTTGCCCTCAGATACAGATGCTGACGCTCACTGTGCCGGCGAGTTGAGATATCCGGCTTGCTTCATCCTGATTTTAAATGTTCAGCAAAGCGAAAAACAGATGCAGCCACATGAGCAGAAACAAACAAACAAAGCGATTCACACACTCCAGAAAAATCTGTTAGGTAAGTGTTCCCCACTTTCTCCCTCTCTCTTCCCATCTTCCATCCTTCTCCGCCACCACTTCCCTTCTCCTAGTGGTCATTTGCACATTCTCTGACTGCCTCTCCCCTCTGACTGAGCACCCTCCCACTCTCTCTCTCTCTCTCTCCCTCTCTCTCCCTCTCTCTCACACACACACTCTCTTCCTCTCTCTCTCTACAGCTTTAGCTGTCACTGACCTAGTTTGCTCTCTCATGAGGTCTTAATAACTTAACCTGATTAGTACTCCTGTCCACACCCCACCCCGTGCAACTCTCTATCTATCTCTTCATCTGTATGTCTTTCTCTCCCTCTCCGTAGCTCCTCCTGTCATTTTGTGAAATTCTCTCCTTTCACTTATTAGAGCTAATGCTGAAGCCAGCTGCTCCACTTTACCCTAGCGTCATTATCTTTCTCTATCTCTCTATCGGTCTCTCTCTCTAGCACGTGCTCAGTGCATTCCCCAATGACCACACTCCGTGTCAGGCTATTTTTCTCCGCCTCCTCTGTCCATTCTGCGCCCTCACATTCTTCCTACATATTCCTCTCTCCTCCTCGACCCCGCTCCTTCGCATTTGTCCTGTCGTCACTCTGTCCGTTTTTCTTTTTTTTGTGCCTCTCTTCCTTTTTCTGATTACTCCTTGTGTCAGCAACCCTGCAGTCTGGTCAAAACAGAAACGCTCGTGTCCATGTGACTCACTCTCTCTCTCGCTCTCTTACACACACACACACACACACACCCACACACACAGCACATCGAATCAATCTAAATCCCCTGTTTTTCACTCAATTACAGGCTGCAGCTAAATGAGTTGACTGGCACCAAAACACGGTTAAGTCCTGCTATACATCTGTTTGGCCATCTGTGCAGATTCTCTCTCTTTTTTCTCCCTCTCTCTTTTCTCTCTCTCCCTCTCTCTCTCTCCCTCCCTCTCCCCCCTCTCTCTCTTTCTTTCTGTGTCTCTCTCTCTTTCCTGCTCCTAATTACCCAGAGCACACAACCTGACCCAACTCTAACCCCTGCGTGACAGCGGCAAACACCGGAAAAATGAGGGGAAAACAGGCAGGATGGGGGCAGCAATCAGAGTGTCGCTGCTCTGTGATCCAGCCCAGAGCCCCAGGCTTCAAGTCACTTTCAAGCCCCCCGCCCCGGGCCTCCATTTTGGGTCACTGGGTCGACAGTCACCCTTAGTGCGAGTGGCACTGGATCTGTGCTGTTTTTTGTTGTCAAGGTGAAATACAAGGACTACACAAATAGCATTGTTTATTGTCTCTCTTAGTCTGTCGCATTGTTTATGCTTGTAATGTGTTTTTCCACAACTTGGAGGAGGAGGAAGTGACTTTAGGGTGTGTGTGTGTGTCTGTGTGCGTGTGTGTATTTCAAGCTGGTGTGTGTGCGCTTCACTGGGGCGGGCAAAGTCCCTTCTTCCCTTAGGTCAAGTAATGCCCTGGAGGGACCAAAACCCATGCACGCTCACGCACTCGCACACAAACACACACTAAACACGCTCACGCACACAAACACACACTAAACACACGCACTCGCACACAAACACACACTAAACACACGCACTCGCACACAAACACACACTAAACACACACACAAGGGGGACGGAGCCTCAGTGCTACTGCGATATGTTCTGATCTGATGTGAGATGTGAGCACCAGAAGACACGGGACTGGAAAGCCAGGATCTTGGCATGATGAGATGGCCAAGCCCAGTGCACATATTAAAGCACACGCATGTACACGCACACACACACAAATAACACACATCACTGGGTGGCTTCAGGCCCAAAAGCATCATGGGAGTGGGAAAAAGTGGGGGAAAAAAGAGGCCGTCTTGGCTACCAGAACTGCCCCTGAGGAGGGCAAGGGGGGGCTGAGCCTCCTTGTGTGGAAAGCAGAGAGGTGGAGGGGTGGCGATGTGAAGAGGCACTGGGTAGTTTCTAATCAGTGAGTACTGAGCGTGCTGTCAGAGCCCTGAAACCAGCTGTGACACAGGGGCTTGCGTCACATGCCCCAGCTTTAGCTCTGATGTGCTAGCAGGTCATCATTCATGAGTTGGGGTAACTGGCTCTCACTCTCATTCAACTGAAACAAACAGAGCGATACAGTAAGAGATAGGAAAACGTTTAATATATTTAAATTAGAGTCATTTCTGCTACGCTTTTCACAGCGCTGAGGTTACCTATTCGGCAATTGAGATTGTAAGGCAAAGAGAGAGAGAGAGAGAAAGAGAGAGAGAGAATGGAAGAGAGAGAGAGAGAGAGAGAGAGAGAGAGAGAGAGAGAGAGAGAGATAGTGGGAGGGTGCTCAGTCAGAGAGGAGAGAGACAGAATGGGAGTCAGAGAATGTGCGAATGAAGGGAAGTGGAGAAGAGAAATGATAGAAGTTTCCTGAACAGAAAGTAAAAGTGGGAGGGGATTCGGTAGCAACCCCTTATCTGAGACTCAGGCAACGCGCTAATTGGATTACACCCGCTAAGTGTTTTCATTTTAATCTGGGTTACATCAAGATGCCAAGCCATTAAAGTCTTATACATGCCTCATTTAAGACCATTATTCTCCTATGCCCAATGTTGCTATGGACATTTAACATGATACTACATAACAAATTAAGTTGTGGCTCGAGATTGTTCTAGAAATCTCTCTAAAATTAAATTAGTATTACATGTAATTATTTCTACTGCAGAAATAGAGAGGGAGAGACTTTTTGCTGTCAAATGATGAATACTTTCAGAAGTACAGTCCAGTACATTCAATCCACATGCTGTAAAATTCATGTATTTGCTGCTCATCACGCCTCAAAGAAGGAACTAAAAGGCTACACCTTTAAGGTATAACACAGAGGGTCTGACCAAGGCTTTATAGACAGAACAGATTGTCTGTGTGTGTGTGTGTGTGTGTGTGTGTGAGAGAGTGCGTGTGCCTATGTCTGTATGTGTGTATGCGTGTATGTGTGTGTGTACATGTCTCAATGTGACTAAATTAATGGTTTGCATTGATCAGCCTGGGGCAATCTGTCATGGTGATGGAAAGTTGGCTAGATCGATTTCCCCATTCAGCCAAAGAGGCACAACTGTAATCAACATACCAGCAGCTGCAGTTATGCAACAGACACACACACACAAATACACACACACACACAAACCATTTATCCACCTCAGCATACTGCTTTGTGCAGCGGTTTCTTAGGACCACCCAAGCAAGTCTCTATTTATCAGGAGAGAAAATCTCAGGATATCTTTACACAGTTGAAGTCATGAGCAAGAGTATGTGTGTGTGTGCGCGCGCTAATGTGTGTGTATGTGCGTGCACATGTGTGTGTTTGTGATAGTGTGTGTGTGTCTTAGGGAACACTCACCGTATTGCCAGTAGTTCGGTCTTGTCATTGTCATTAGGCAGGTCAGTGGGATCTCCTGTCAGAAAGAGAAACATTGCACACAGAATCACCTCAAGGCACAGTGAGAGGAAGAGTGAAGAGAGTTTTACTGCAGTTGCACATAATGCTGCAATGAAGTGACGAAATCCAAACTAAGTTGTGTGTGTGTGTGTGTGTATGTGTACATATATATATATATATATATATATATATATTTATATATATGTACACACACACACACATATACATATGTATCTGCATGTGTGTGTATGTGCATGTGTGTGTATGTGTACGTGTGTGCGTGTGCATGTGTGTGTGTGTGTATGTGTGTGAGTGTGTGTGTGTATGTGCATATGTGTGTGTGTATGTGTGTGTGTGTGTGAGCACTCACGTCCACTGATGGAGGAACTGAGGCGCAGGGCCAGGCTGCTGCTCTGGGAGAGCTGCTCCCTGAAGGTCTGGCCCATGTAGTAGTCCACGTCGTTGGCCCGCAGCAGCTCCTCGAAGGCCTTAGTGGTGTCGGCCAGGTGCTGCGTCAACAGCTGGCACACGCTGCTGCCCTCGCGAGTGCGCTGACGCAACACACACAACTCGCGAGCCTGCGCCTGGATCAGCGAGTCAAAACGCCTGTAGAGACAGAGACAAAAAGATGTCTTAATTGACTCGGACTAAGACACGCTACAGACAGGATACAAATGAGCTCATAAAAGATGTGTTGATTCACAGATGTATCAATAACGAAGGTTCAAATCATTAGTGATAGAAAATAATTCTCTAGTGTGCATGTACAGTATTTTTAAATATATGTTTAATCTTAAGTTTAACTGTGTACCTCAATTGCCCAAATTGCAATAATTTCAATAACAATTCAACATGTGAAAGTACTATTGTCTTTGTAGAAGAGGTGTATGTGTGTGTGAAGAGAAACAGGCAAGATGGAGAAGCTTGGGTGTATTCTGGCCCACACTGTGGGGAAAGCATTTCTTGCGTGATGCTGGGTTGATATTGGCAGCTAATCTATTTGACAGCCAGTATGTGTCACAGCAGGGTAATGCAATGAGCTACAAACACACACAGCGAAAGGGAATACACACACACACACACACACACACACAACCTCTCACCCTGCTGATTTTAAAATCATGTTGGCACATGACTCACTGGCATAACACTGGCAAAACATTCATAACTCCCCTGCTATGTGACACACACACACACACACACACTTCCACATAAAGGCATATATATGTAAATATGCCCACATGTAGGTTGGGACACACCCTCGCTCATCTTAATGACTACTAATCTTGCTGGAACATACTTCACTTGCTTGCACACATAGCACTTTTGCCTCCAGGAGACAGACACACACACACACACACACACACACACACACACACACACACACACACACACACACACACACACACACACACACACACACACACATGCACCCACAAACACCATCCGGTGTCCACATGAGGGTAACACCAGGACAGCCATGTGTCCATATGGCATTGCCACATTTTGCACAGGATGCACACACAAACAGGGATGAACAATCTCTCTCTCTCTTCAACACATATACTAAGTACAAAAAATACCACCTTCTACCATGTCTTGAGAATAAAAGCTTTGAAGGAGAGAGAGAGAGTGGCATGCAGTATGCATAGGTTTAAAACCAAAAGCTGTGTCCTCTGCATAATGTACTTTGAGTGTGTCTATGTGTGTCTCCGTGAGCATGTTTTTTACTGCTATTCCTGAAAACCTCACGGGTACAACACCCGTCATTGCCCTGTGCCCGCTTGATGCCCATCACTACCCTATTGATACCCACCCTGGAGAACTGACGGCTTTGCCAGCATCAACGTGAGCTTTGCTCTTCGGCCTCAGTTGCTCCTCCAGTGAGGACACGCGGCACACCAGGTCGCGCAGTTCCCGGTCGTGGCCCTGTTGCCCGGCCGGTGTGCCACCGGCATCCGATGACGACTGCCAGCCCTCGTCCTCGTCTGTCCCGCCGACGGCGAACGCCGACCAGCTGACCTTGCGCGGGGTCCCGGCTGGCGTGAGGTCGCGCAGACGTGCCTGCAGGCTGCGGATTACCGTCTGAGCGCGCTCCAGCTGCCCGCGCAGCTCCTCCACCAGCCGCTGCAGACGCCCCACGTCGCCCTCGCCTCTCCCACAATCCCTGGCGGTTGAGACCGACACTGAGGCTGTGGCGGAGGCTGAGGTTGGGGCAGAGATGGAGGCGGAGGCTGAGGCTGAGGCGGAGGCACCGCCGGACCACCAGAGGGAGGCCGAGGTAGTGCCGTCGAGCCGGGAGAGGGAGGTGCACATCTCCAGATCGTCGAACTCTACAGACGGAGAGCGAGAGAGTGTGAGAGTGTGAGAAAGAAAGTAATAGAGAGAATGATAGACACAGAGAGAAAGACAGCAGAGGGCGAGTGGACCAAAGTTGAAATGTAAAGGTAAGGAGTTGGTTTAGTGTACTTGGTGTGTGTACTGAGCAGTGAGAAGCTGAGGGTATGCAACAGCACTGGTTGTGTCGCCCTCTAATGGCATACTAGAGCAATACAGTTTATACATGATGTGGTTATTGCAGGGGCGAAGTATTTTTCACGTTGTTCACTACATTTAAGATACAGGGACAATGTAGGTGTGTGGAGGTTCATTTGTGTGTGTGTACCATATCTGTGTGTTTGTGTGTGTGTTACCTGGGCTGCTGGTGTCATCTCTCTCGGCCTCATTCTCACTGCGGCCACATGTCTCATAACCCAGATCTTGCAGATCCACCTGCACCTGCTTACTGTCCTGCTGCACCACCGCACTCTCAGCTGGGAAAGACACACACACACACACAGAGGAGGGAGAGGATGAGGTATGAGAGAGAAGGTCCACTGCAGTAGTGACATAGCTGAAAAGAACAACCTCCGCACTGGAGGCACATTGTGTCTGTATTCTTTTGTTGGAAACAGGTCATGGGATATGGTTTCAGGTTGCACATAGTGGACATCATATGCTCATACATCTATCTCTGTGACATCATATGCTCGTACATCTGTCTCTGTGACATCATATGCTCGTACATCTGTCTCTGTGACATCATATGCTCATACATCTGTCTCTGTGACAGGATACTTTTTCCTCTACACGGGAAACTGAAAACATGACATTTCAGACTCGTTGCTAGACTGAACCTTTCTGATAGTTAGAGGACAGAGTGTTCTCTTCATTTGAACCCATTCCCTAACCTTAGAATGTGCATTGCAGATAGTTGCTTACAACAGCTGCAGTGACAGCCAAGGTCATACCAGACACCGTAGAGCCTTCCTGGAATTACTTGATTATTACAAACCCATTTCATGTGGGACATTTTGGTTGGACTTTCCAGTATGGACTAGTCTCTCAGAGCTCTCTAATAGCTGTTCTAAATCAGAATGTGTGTGTGTGTGTGTGTGTGTGTGTGTGTGTGTGTGTGTGAGAGAGAGAGAGTAAACTCACTGAGGAGTTCTCTGTAGTCCTTGAGCTGCTCGGCCTGGGCCTGCACTGTGGCCTCCGACACCATGAGTCTCTCATGCAGGTCTTTGCTCTGCTGCTGCACCTGCTGCAGGTCGCTCCTCAGAGCCTCCTCCTCAGGGCTCTCAGGCACACACACATCCCACTCCTCAGTCTGTCAACACACACACACACACACAGAGATAACTTTAAAATAATCCAAGTTTTTCACCCAATCAAATTTTTTTATGGCAATACATTAAAGAGCATTTATATACATGGCACTGTAAAATTGGATTTTAATATGACTGTTACAATGCTCTGTAATTTTCCATACAACCATTAACTGTGCCTCCACTGAGTGACAGTGCCCCTTACCTGTACAGAGTGAGACAGCGGGGCCTTGAGGTCGAGAGACTGAGGGCGTGGGCGTGGGCAGGATATTTTGCCCTCTGTGGAGCGCAGCTGGGTCCCTGTGGTGGCACAGTGCTTGAGAAGGGATGGTGGGGTCTCTGAGGTCTTGTCCCCGTCGTCTGGCCTCTGCTCATCTGCTTGGCCGAGCAGAAGAGCTCTGAGCTGCTGGTTCTCTGCCTGCAAGCTGGACAGCGCTCTCCTGAGGGGGCAAATGTACAGGTACATTATGTATGTGAGTTTGCGTGTTTGCATGTGTGTGTGTGTGTGTGTGTGTGTGTGTGTGTGTGTGTGTGTGTGTGTGTGTGTGTGTGTGTGTGTGTGTGAGTGCGAGTGTTTGCATGTGTGTGCGTGTTTGCATGCGTGTGCGTGTGTGTGGGATTGTATCGGAGAACAAACATGCATGTTCATGAGTGTGCATGTGTCTTGTGTGTGTTCTTATTTGCACGTGGGAATGTGATTTAGATTGTGCTCATACAGAGTGATGTGTCTCTGCTTATATGTATCACATAGGTGTGTAATTACACCCAGGAGCATGTGTGTGTGTGCCTGTATTTGTGTTCATGTTCGCCGATTGTGTGTGAGCGTGTGTGTGTGTGTGTGAGTGTGTGTGTGCGTGTGTGTGTGTGTGTGTGTGTGTGTGAGTGTGTATGTGTGTGTGTACCTCATGTGAGAGAGAGAGGAGTATCCACTCTTCTCCAGCTGACTGCGTAGCTCCATCAGTTCTCTCTCCACCGCTCGCTTCTGCTCCACCAGCTGCTTCACCTCCTCCACTGCGGCATCCTGGGACAGCTGCAGTCCTCCACTGCCCTGCTGAAGAGACAGAGTGTGTCAAAGAGATTTGGGTGTGTGCGGTTTTGGATGTAGGTCAGATCTATGTGTAGTAAATGTGTACTGAGATGTACATGAAGATAAACTTGTCTTTAAAAAGTACATTAAGGATAGTACAGAACAACATACCGCAGCATCAAATGAATGTAGAGTATAGTATGTTTAGATCTGATATCTTTCTCTCTCTCTCTCTATCTCTCTCACACACACACACTCATACACTCACTCGTTCTTTATCGTGCACTCACCGGCATGGCAGCCAGGCTCTCTGCAGTTAGTCTTGAGTTCTCCTCTTCGTCGATGCTATAAGCAAACTCACTACCAAAGTCTTCCTCCTCCTCATCATCATAGTCCCCATCATCGAGCTCTGAGAAGAGTTCTGTAGGGCATATCAAATATCAAATATTTGTACAGTAACTCTCATCTTTCAGTGTCACTGTCTTCCTATCTTAGTCACACACACACACAAAATGCAAATCATTACCAGAAGAATCCAGGAAAACAAAAGACAAATATTCCATTCGATAAAATTCTGTTCTGTAATTCTGTTCCTGAGTCTAACGACTCCAGTTCAAACGGGCACTGCTCTATCTTTCTCTTCCGCACACATACAGGAAGAAGAAGCATAAACAAAGATCTGACACATTCCCAGAAGATGGCAGTTGTGATGCCCAGTACTTCTGCCAGATAACTCACTCACAGACAGGCAATAATAAACTAGACTTATGGAATTTATCCTAAGCCAAACCTTAACATATGGTAGAAATGTGTTACTTCCTAATTCATTTGGATAGTGATTAATTTCACAAGTTGTTTATTTATTTAGTTTGTTAGTTATTAGTTAGTTACACCAGTTATGTAAGGGCCATGATAACTGTTCTGCTAATGAATTCTAACGGCCATTATTCCTAACAGCAAATGCACAGTGGGTGGTCTAGTGTTTACTGTGCCTACTGGGTTGAGGTGGTCAGCTGAGGCATATGTGTATGTGTGTGTGTGTGTGTGTGTATGTGTGTGTGTGTGTGTGTGTGTGTGTGTGTATATGTGTGTGTTTGTGTGGGTTAATACTTCCCATGGCTGTTTGTTACAGCAAGGGCACTGAAATATACTGCAGATACCCCCCTTCCTATCCCACACCTGGATAAAGGCTTATGGTGAGCGTGGGGGAAGTGGCTTGCTTTAAAGCAGACTGTGTCACCTTGACAACATCTATGACAGTGTAATAGGGGTGAAAGGATTCATCTGTGCAGGACTCTTAATACCTCATCATTCCACTGGGACATGAGGATGTGTGGGAAACAGCCAACCAGCAGCTGGGACACTCAACCTTTGGTAAACCAGTTTGATCTGGTTTTTGATCTGACCAGTTTGTTACAGCCTATTGTTTAGTGATGTATAATTGCTCAATCAGACTTGTCTTTAGTCTGGTCTGATTACATGTGTAGATTTGGATATGAGGATATGTAGTGTGCGCACCTTAAGGGCAATTGTGTGAATATGTACACTGTGCATATGTGGATATCTTCCTATGCAGGTGATGGTGAGGGAGGGCAGTCTGTGCTGGCATCAGTGTGATTGTGACATAAATAGGAGGTGTGGTAGCCAGCACCCCCTCCATCCCTGCCTTTCTGTCTGCAGGACCGGTCAGCGTGTGGCACAGCAGAGGATCAACTATTCCCTCTTTATGATGGACACTGGAGCAGTTTCAACACCTTGCTCGAAATTGTACATAGGAGATAAACTGACTCCAAATCAGTTGTGATAGCCGAGTTATGGCAACGAGAATAGATTAGAAATATATATATATATATATATATATATACAGTATATATATAAAGAGAGTCTAGGTTCATAGGCTACAGTATGTTTTGAGAGAGTGTGTGAGTCAGTGGACAGGAACATATTTAGAGCAATGGTAGTACAGAGGCGCCACCAGGTGGATATGGAGTACTCTGATTTTTAACACCCAGTTTCTTCCCCCATGGGAGTCTTTGCCCGAGTCAGGGCGTCTTACAGTGGTGCTTATTTTAGGGTTAAAGAGCACAGACACACACTCAGTTTTACACACGAGTTCTTTTGTTGTACAAAAGCACAGTCATTTGGACAACAGTAGGCATGAGTGAATAAGGCTGAGGCACTGATTCATTCGGCCCATGCAAGAGCACGCAAACAAATACATTAATAAGGCAGGCAGTGGTCCCTTGAATGCTGATGTGCCTACTGTACAGTCAGCCAACATTTATGTAGTTATTATGATTATCTGAAAACTGGCAATGTAAATAATCTGCTACGTACACCATGATAACAGGACATAATTAAAATCAGCTAAGATAATAATAATTAATTAATTGATCAATCACAAGAAGTGCTTTGCGTTTCAACACATAAATAAAACATTAATCTACTTCTGATGCACTTTGCTAAGCTAAGCAAGGGTAACTTAAGGTTACAGTGTAAACAAACACAACAATTTCATGTCTCAAAATCAGTACACAGACAAGACGGGTACTACTGAGGATTGCACAAAAAATAAGAGCATACATGTCCTCCCAAACATGAGTCTTTGTTAGTGGGACCCTAAAGCAGGCCAGTGTTACATAGATCATACAGAAGGCAAAGGCTTAGATGACTTAGATGAATAATTGTATACAAACATTATATACACCATTCATAAACCACTTGTAGGTGTGAGGTGTTTAACCAAATGATTATTTTCCCATTTGCTGTGTCTCGGAAAAGAATATCACCCCCTGCTGCTCAAAAGACCACACTACACATGCTTCCAATGCCCACCTGCAAACTCAGCCTGGGATTGGCTGGTCTGCTCCGTTTCCATGGCAGCACCCTGGTGGTCAAGATCCTATCAGAGAGAAAGTAATGTATTACAACAAATTATTTCAATCAAGCCAAACCACATATGTAGGAATACAGAAAGAAATACAAGGAAGAACATAAACACACACATGTATGGAGATATGCACCCACAAACAGACACACAATTAGATCAGACCTTGAATTGGGCTTGTGCTTGGGCCTCCATCATTGAAGCCTGGGCATGGAGTTGGTTCTGTTGCCCCGCGAGACTGGCTCTGAGGGCGGACAGCTCCTGCTGAGCCTCCCTTTCTCGGTGCAGAGTCAATCTCAGCTCCTCCTGAAGAGCCTGTGTGTCTGTGTGAGCAGCTGCATCTGCGATGTTTTCCTTTGTCTGCTCACACACTAGCTGCCTGCGCAGCTCCTGCACACGAGCCGTCTGCTCACACATCACCACGCCAACACGTCCAGCTGCATCCTACGAATTGGAGTTTATTACAACAAAGTGGGTTAGAATGAAGAATGATGTGGCATGTTCAAAGAAGTTTTCATGGGGGAAGGTAGTTTGTGTATCTGGTCTGAGGTCTGGTACCTGGATGTACTGGTCCCTGCTGCTGATGGTGTTGATCAGGTCCTGGACCTGTGCCTGGTGCTCCTGTGCCTGATGGCTGCGGTCTCGCAGCAGGTCCTGGATTAGCTTCTCCTTCAGAGACAAGCGGGTCTTCAGCTCTTCCACCATAGCAGCCGGGCTCACGCACAGCTTGCTGAGCAGATTGGAGGTCAAGGTCTGGCATGGGTGCACACACACACACACACAAGAAAGTTCAATACCATCCAAAATACAATAGCACATCTTAACAATGAGAACAAAAAGACTGAAGACTGAAGACAGACAGCGTTTGTGTGAGTGTGTTTTTGTACCTCATTCTCCTTGGCGTGTGTGTGCAGGGAGCTCTGTAGCTGACTAATGAGCGTGTCTCTCTCTCGCAGGCCGAGTGTGTGTCGCTCCCCAGAGTCCTGGTGCACACACTGAGCATTCCGCAACGCCTCACACACCTGCTCCAGCTCCAGGCCTTTCCCACGCAGCAGTGCCTCGAGACTCTACGCACACACATGGGCAAACATACACACATTTTTGCTATGGTGCATGCACTTTGATCTCAGAGTTTGTGTGTATGAGCAACAACATCTATGTCAGTGTTGTCTGCATGTGATTGTGTGAGAATATGTGTGTATGTGTGTGTGTGTGTGTGTGTGTGTGTGTGTGTGTGTGTGTGTGTGTGTGTGTGTGTGTGTGTGTGTGTACGTACGGTGATGGTCTCCTCATTGTTGGCACACACACAGAGTAGCTTTTCCAGGTCCCTCTCCTTCTCCCTGAGCTGCAGTAGCAGCTTACGCACCTCCAGCTCCCTCTGCTCCACGGACACAAACTTCTCGTCCACCGCACGCTGCACGTGTGTGTGTGTGTGTGTGTAAGAGAAAAACAACCAAGAAGGAAACAGAGAAATGAAAATCAAAAAGAGGACAGGAGACATCAGTGCTCCAGTATTGTATTGTGTATGTATATGTGTGTGTGTGTACCTCCAGGGCACGGTCTCTCTCCTGGATGCGTTGCTTAAGTTTGGTGATCACACAGTCACGACTCCTCTCCCCAGAGCCTCTCTGTCCAGCACTGTCCAACAGATCGCTGTAGTCCTGTGTGTTCAGGTGTAAAATGAATACATACAGCGTATCTATATGTAAAATATGTACATGTATTCATGTGTGTGTGTGTGTGTGTGTGTGACTAACCTCCAGCAGCTTCTCCTTGTTCTGCAGCAAGTTCCTCAGCTGTCTGATGGTCTTCTCTCTCTCCTCCACCTCTGTCCCTCTTCCTCCCTCCTTCTCTCTCATCTCCTCCTCCAACTGCTGGAGCTCACTGCGAGCCTTCTGAAGTGCACTGAGCAGATCCTGATGAAAACAGTGAGAGAGAGAGAGAGAGAGAGAGAGAGAGAGAGCACATTACACACACACACTAAAAAGCTCATGTACATAAACACACGTTCACACACCCCACCAGATGCACACACTATGCACACTTTCAAACTCTACACTATACTACAATGGACGTGCACACATTGCACTCTCTATCTCTGTTGATACACACACACACACACACACACACACACACAAACACACCCACACAAGCATACCAGGTTATGTGTCTCGGTCTCCTGCCGGTGTTTGAGTGCCCTCTGCAGGTCGTCATGGAGACGCTGATTGGCGCGGGTGAGGTCCTCCTCCTGTCGGAGGATGTGGCTTTGTGTCCGCTGGCATTCCTGCAGCTCCAGCTGGGTGGAGAAAAGAGTGGCCTCCACCGCCAACGCATCACCCTACACACACACAAGCACCACACACAGACACACAAGAGGTTTTTAAATGTAAAGTGTGTAATGCCTTCAGTGAGTCAGAGTTTGTCTAAGCCCTACATTTCTTAAATCACTCACACAGTTCATATTAATTGAGCTATGTCTGTTTTAGTGTGTGTGTGTGTGTGTGTGTGTGTGTGTGTGTGTGTGTGTGTGTGTGGTCTGACCTTTGTGCGTTGCTGCTTGTGGCACTTAGATTTCAGTGACAGTAGCATCTCCTTCTGTTCCTTGTTCACTCTTTGCAGATCTGACACCTAAGGATGGCACACAGATATGCATTGTAAAATACCAGCCGATAATTACTGTTATATGTTGACGCTCCGTCCCACTCCACCGTCCCCCTGCTCACCTGAGCCCGTGTGGTGGAGAGGGAGTCGGAGAGGGTGCCGATGGTGCTCTCCTGCCCCTGAGCCACCTCTCTCACCGCACGGAGCTCGATCTCCATCTCAGCAAGCCTCCTCTGTAGTTTCTGGAACAGACACACACGAAAAATAGGTTAGGACGACGAAGACAATACTGACAGAAGTCCAGATGCCTCCTGGTCAGTCTCCATGACACCTGTTCATAACACTCAGGTGTCTCCCACAGTCTTTTTCTCGTGCATCAAAATTCTAAATACTTTGTTTCTACCTACTACTGTGTTTAGATTAGTTTATTTGATTGTGTTCTGCTGCAAGATGTTGTGATTTTATCACAGGTCAACGCCACTGTTCTAATGCTTTCTAGGTTTAAGGTGCGGTTATAGCATATTCTGAAAAATGTAAGCTGTTCTGGGTGCTGTGGGTTCCACGTGTTTGTGTTTGTGGGTGTGGGGGGGGGGGGGGGGGGGTCGCGAGCAGCACCTTGTTATTGGCCTCGCTCTCTCTGATGTTGGCCTGTAGGGAGCACACCTGCTGCTGGGCCTTCTGCAGCTCACACACACACTGCCCTGCTGCACGCTCATAGTCGCCCAGCTGTGTCTGCTGCTCCGTGATCAGCTTCTGTAACACACACACACAGAAAAAAATGGATTAAGATTGGGCTTAATACAAGAATGGCTTAGAAACAGTTTGTGCAGTGGTGGGGGAGGCACGCATGTATGTTCCTGAGGAAGTGTATATTTTCCAGGGCGCACACACAGCTAATTTCCTCTTGTTTTCACAATACACAAATAGGCACACACAAATGACCACGCCTTCAAGGTCTATGTCCAGAAATGATGCAATGAAAACAGCCCTCTACATCAGAGTACCAATACCAGTGTTTGCCATGTCAGCGTTTCAACAGGAGGTAATATCTATTGACACGTTTGTGTGTGTGTGTGTGTGTGTGATACAAGAGCGTAATTAGCGTGAGTAATTAGTGTGAGTGTGAGAGATGGAGCTGGGGCAGGATTAATGAATCTCTCCTGAACTGACTGAACTGCAGCTGAAGACGGAAAGATTAACCGTCTAATCCACACCCACTTGCTGAGACAGATGTATCAAGCAGAAGAGAGTAGAGAAGAGGGAATGAAAAGAGAGAACAGAGACAAGAGGAGAAAAAGAAAGAGGAGCAGACACCCCTTTGGCCCCTTGTGTGTCTCTTTGTCTTCCTGCTGTTCCACCTTCTTATCAAACCAGAAAACGTCTGGCTCTAGTGGTGTGTGTGTGTGCTTCACTGCTCTATCAAGAGGCTCTTTCTCTCTGATGCCTCAGCTTAACCACTTCAACATGCCCTCTCTGACACACAGCGATAGCCAGCCTCATCTGTAGCCATGGAAACATGCCCTTTATTTACATAAGAAACAACTCCGTCTCCTTTGGGTAGAATGAGGAAGGAAGTCCTGTTGCCAGGGACAACAGTTGCTGTGTTGCTAAGAGTGGGATGTGAGCAGAAGGGTATCCAGTATAAGATGTGCTGACTGAGGTCATCTGGGACATGACTCGCAGTGTATAATTACATCTTCAATAAATGACTGGGTAAGAATGGAGAGAGAATGGAAGGACAGGGAATGAAAGAGCACACGTGAAATGGCCTAAAAAGAAATGCAAAATGGGACACATGAGAAGACAGATGCCACAAATCCACATGAAAGGTCTGTGATACCTCCTGGACGTGTAAAGGCCTGCAGGATGTGAACTCATCCAGCCAAAGCTCATCCATCTCAGCCAGTTCATGCTGCAGCTCCCCCTGTCTGCTGCTGGTGCACCTTCCCTCTAGAAGCAGTAGAGGGGAAAGAGGACAGTCTGCAGCCCCACTGTAGGGTGACCCAAATTTGACCCTAACAGGCAGACGGCTGCCTCTTCGGGTCTGAACGGGCCGGTACTGGAGACTCCGTGCCAGAGACAGAGCCAGCTCCAATCCAGACGCATACATGCCACCAGAGTCGAGTCCAGACACACACGCACCACCTGTGTCCGGTTCAGGCACGCAGGCCGTCATCTCCTGTGGCGAGTTGGACCTTTCCACTCCGACCACCTCCTCCTCTGGTCTACCCTCTGGAGGCTGAGTAGACCGGTCCGTAGTTGGCCCTCCTTCTTGAGGGAGTGTCTCAAGTGACTCCACAGACGTGGCTGGACTCGGGCTCATCCTCTCTGCTCCCCCACCCTGCTCTTCTCCCTCGTTCACGGGCAGGGGAGACGGTTCAGGCTGGGGTGCCTCTTCTGCACTACCTGAGCATCGAGTGGGCGGGCCACAGGAAGTGCTGCGTAACCTCCGGGGCAGCTTGCACACCGCCTCATAGTCCGAGTCCGCCACACGGAGGGTAGCACAACCACGGCACTTCCTGGAGTGAGGATGATGAGGATGATGGTGGTGCTGCTGCGTGTGCAAAGACTGCTGGGAGTTGTAGTCCAGCGTACTTTCCTGTTCAGCCCAAGACTCAAACACAGAAAAGGTGAGATCCTCCTGAAGGAGGGCGCCATAGCTTATGTCGCTCAGGGTAGAGATGTCCATTATGCCTCCTCCATCTCCCAACGCCTCAGTTTTCACCCCACTGTCAGCACTAGGATCCTCCACTGAGGTGTTGTTTTTCCAGTACAAAGCACCAACACCCTGTCGCAAACGTTCTTTCTCCAGCAGAAGTTTCTGCATCCGTTCAATGGACAGTGCCTCCACTCGGGCGATCACTGTGTCGAAGCGGTACATGCGTTCCAGCACAAAGGCACACTTTCCACAGGCAAACTCGCCACGGCCATCCCGTGTCACCTCTTGACACAGAGCATGTGACAGCAGTGTCTGCAGACTGAGTTTGGCCGCTGGATGAAAGATCCATCGCCGATGGTTACCACACAGCTCCCGTGCACAAATCCGGCATGAATCTTTAAGCTTGGAGTCCAACATGTCTGCCCTGATGATGATGTCAATCAAACGTTATTATAAAGGCTGCCAAAGAGATGTCACCCAACTCGAACTATAAGGTGTCTCATACAATCCTGAAGGTGACTATTTATTTAATGACAGCCCTCCAGGAGTTAAATTGTCAGTTTACGTTGAAGCCCACAGGTGGAGAGAGCCGAAATGCGTCTTCCTTGTAGTGGCAGGCCTGCTATTGATACAAGAGTAAACCAAAGCAGATTCTTCTGAGAAGCATCCTGCGTGCTATCTCTATCGGATGCAACGACAACGGAGTTACGGAGGACAATGACGCCTTTGAGAAATCAAACAAACAACGGTTAACCCGTCCTCTTAGCAAAATAAATCACGCCTCTCCCTCTTCGCCTCTGCCTGCCAGCCCTGACTCTGAACGCCAGACGCAGTCATAGCAGGTTCGCAAAAGACATCGTGTCCATCTTCGTTCCAACAACACGGAAGGTCGTTTCGCAACCGTAACTTCTTATTTTGACAACGCTGTCGAGTTCTGTTAACCGGAAAAGGCTGCTCTGGCTGGGAAAGAGCGATGTCACAAGGCTGCCCGTGTATCTCTCTGAACAGCGAGATGTGGCATAGTCCGAGAGAGAAAAGCGGCAATAGGAATGTACCACTTACCACTGAGGGGAGACGGTGTTGCCTTTTCTTTTTTTTTTATCCTCGTCTCAGTCTATTTTCAAATACATGGAATATTGCACACGAAATAAGACATAGCCTACTTGATAAAGTTACATTACAGCTCGAATTTGTATTCCATCCGATAACTGTATGCGTCGGCTAAATACTTAACCCCCCTAGATCGCTGCTTTACCGTGACCAGGCATTCCTGTCATATTACAGCACAAGCGCAAATGAGGTATGCTGGTTGTTTCTGATGGCTGGGAGAACATCGTTTTGTCTGTCGCCATCAAGCAGAAGTGAAACATGGCCCTAACTTCTGATAATCATTGATCCCTCAACACTGGCCGTGTTTCGCCGTCTAGTCTGCGTCGTGTGAATAACACCTTGAATAACAAGGTCCGTGGCTGCATCGGCAAGTTTGATTCAAACATTTTTTTTTACTGAATATTGCAGTTCTGAATAACAAGCAACGCAATCTGCACACAACACAATTAGTCTCTATCTCCTTCCACACCACACACCACACACCATCCCTCCCCTCTCACCCCTTCATCCATCTTTCTCCCACCCTCTTCCATTGTTTGTCTCCCAACCTCCCATGGGAATGTCCCTATATACAAAACGCCCCCCCCCCTTATTACTAGACTAATGAAGGAGTATATGCAGCAGGTCACACAAACCACACAAACACTCCAAATGTGAAAACTCTCTCTCACACACACACATTCTCTCTCTCTCTTTCTCTCTCCAAAAGTGTGCCTGTCGATTGCTTATTGTAACCATACCTGGTTAATATAAAAAAGAATATAAAGGCCTCATTGTTAGAGAAAAGAGGGAGGTCATGGTTTCTGGTACATGCATAGATCTTTGCTGAGTGGTTTATCATTCCAAAGTGAGCACCATTAACTCATTCTCTGTTGATAACCAAATGGAAAGCTTTACATTAGCACCAGTTCATCTTGGAACTCATAGCAAACCTCTCTCAGGCTAGTAAAACAAACACCTGAGCCACCCACTCTCCTCTAGCTTTTCCACACAGAGACGTAAGGGCTGAGTTTTCAAAAACATGCGTTTTCAGGCCCCGAAAACGCCGTTGTGTGGACACAAGGTCAAAGCTTTTTTTCCCCACAAGTTTTGTATTTGCGAAAACTCCAAAAAAGTTTTCACTGTTGTGAATGGGGGTGTGCATGGGAGAGGGATGTCGTGTGTGTGTGTGTGTGTGTGTGTGTGTGTGTGTGTGTGTGTGTGTGTGTGTGTGTGTGTGTGTGTGTGTGTCTGTGTCTGTGTCTGTGTCTGTGTCTGTGTGTGTGTGTGTGTGTGTGTGTGTGTGGCATGGACATTTGGGAGGACGGCTCACACTCTGAGTACAGATTAGTCACCAAGGGGGCCAACACTAATGAGACAGCACACTATAACAGATCTCCTTAAAAAGCCTCACAATCAAAAAGCCATCCATCCTAATCAACACACATGCATATACTCCCAGCACACACACACACACACACACTTCTGTTATGACCTCCCTTGTGTAATCTCTGTCCGTCTTTCTTTGGGCTTTTTTCACATGTTGTCATAATGGGGTCATATTTCCTGTAATAACCATGTGTGTCTGAATCTGATGTTCTAAAATAGTGGGAGTTTGCAATCTGGTGCAGAATATAACACATCTAAGTCTATACAGCTTGATGTCATCATCTCTGTTGTGTGGCAGAAAGAAAGAGTGTGTGTGTGTGTGCATGTGTACTATGACTCAAGTGGAGAGAATGAGACACAAATAAACAGGAAGGGAGAAATGACGGTGAGAGTGAAGACTGTAGGAACTGGTGAGTGGTGAACACACCCACCCAAGCTTTTCTCTGTCTCTGTGGCAAGTGTTATGTATACTATAGGAGTCCCCAAGGACATTTTGACATTATGACACTGGAATCTTTTTCACAGTATCTTTTTCATGGTATATATATCGCATGAATTGTGGATGTGATGAAAAGGTCCAGCTCTTCACTGCTGCTGCTACTACATAATTGATGCAGAGAAGTTTATTTGGGAGTTTAAATGGACTGTTTCTGACTTCCATTGTATTTTTCTTTTTTTTTCCATTCCCACAGCCTCCTGCTCTCTGAGACACTCTGTGTATGTGTGTGTGTGTGTGTGTGTGTGTGTGTGTGTGTGTGTGTGTGTGTATGTGTGTGTGTGTGTGTGTGTGTGTGTGTGTGTCAGACCGCCTCCTGTTACTTCATGCCAGGGTGTAATGTAATTCCAGTAGGGGGCGTACTCTCCCCTCACATCAATAAGTCCCTCAGAGAGAGGTACAGTATGAGCTCCAGCCACTCTGTCCCTCACTACACTATAACAGCGTTTTTTCCCCCTGAACCAAAGCAACCATAACTCAAAGGAAAAACAACTCCTCAACTCATAAAAAGCAGCATAAAGTCACAAATCCAAAGTCCTTAACTCATAGAAAGAAGCATTAACTACACAAATCCACAAAGTCATAGTGTATGATGAGTGGCGTGCCTGAAATCAGCTGACTGAGATTTGTCTGGGTGGAAATAAGCCTCAAAAGAATGGCTAAGTGTATGAGACAGTAGAGGTGTGAGTAGAGAATTTCCCAGTCTGAGGTATTTAAAACCCAGCCTTACTGAGCACCCAAATCTGCATTAGGTAGCAGCACAGGGCAAGAAAACACACCTTATTTGACTATGGTAAACCAAGCATGTCACTGTTGAGTGGGAGAAGAATTGTGTTTCATGTGGTAGGACAGATGCCAGAAAAGCGCCACCTACCTGCATCTCACGTTCAGTACGGCTGTGGTCTCCGCTGTGGTTCATCAGTTGAAACTGAGGAAACAGCAATTAGGCATGATTATTAATCTATGTGCATTTGTGTTGTGTGCAAATATAAGCTACAGATCTGATTCTACAAAACTGTGTCTCGATCCAGAAGAGTATGAGCGAGTCTTTATTATGTAGCATATTCCTAGTTCATATTGTTTCATATAAAACATTCAGTAATAGTGGATGTTATGTGTGTGTCTGTGTGTATGTAATGTACAGTGCTTGCTGCAGTATGGGTGCTGTGTGTTTGACCAGTGTGTGTGATCTAAGTTTGAGTGAGCTACTGCACTGTGTGTGCCCTCTGTTTGGTGGGAATGGGGGGCCCTTCAGGCAAACGTGACAGCGCCATGAAGACCGCTGACCCAGATTCTTCTCCTCTATCTGTGTTTATAAATACGAGCGGCTCTCTAACCTACTCTTTCAGCCGGGTATCGTGCCGTCTCCCCTGGAAACCAGAGCCAGGACCCACATAGAGCCTGGCCAGTATCCAGGGGGGGGGGGTATTCAGATAGATATCCAATAGCCAAGTCAGATAGATATCCAAACCCCTCATCTTATAAATCGCGGAATATAATGTCAGCCTGGACCATGTGTGTGTGTGTTTGTGTGTGTGTGTGTGTGTGCACTTGTGATCACTGACACACTGTACACTGTGCGCTACATTTAGGGAATGCTGTTCTTAATTGTCCACTGTACAGCACTTAGCAATTTGAGATTAATTGAAGACTCAATTCAATTAACATGGACATGGACAACTGGTCCAGAGAATATACACAGAGAAACATACAGGATATGAGAGCATTTGAGGATACAAGGATGACCATGACACCTTATATTATGATCTCGTATGGAGATCAAAGGTAATGCATATTCACGACACAGGTCTGTGCTGGTTTGAAAAAGTATTTTCCAGTATTATTTAAAACTGAAAAGATAAGGGATTTCACATGGATGAATGAGTGTGTACCTGGGCATCCCCCTCTCTCTGCTGCAGAGCGGAGGAGAGCTCCTGCACTCGTTCACTAAGAGCATACTTCTCCTCCGACACAACCCTGAGCTGAATTTCAGTGCTGCTTACGCAACTCCTCAACTCCTCTATCAGCCTAGGAGAGAGAGAGAGAGAGAGATTGAGACAGAGAGAGAGAAATACAGGGAGAGAGAGAGATCGAGACAGAGAGAGATAAATACACAGAGAGAGAGAGAGAGAAAAATACAGGGAGAGAGAGAGAGAGAAATACAAAAAATAGGTGAGTATGAGAGAGAGATTATAATGCAGACAGATGGGGAGGCACACAGGCGGAGAGAATGTTATTTCAAGCCCAGGTCTGTGCAGGAAAATGTTACATGAGAGGCTGAGTGGTGAGAATGTTGGCAGGTTCTCATGAACTAAATGTCAAAGGCCTGACAGTGCTGTCCAAACTCATACAGGTCTCTAGTGTGAAGGACATTCATAGTTCATGAGAGAGGGAGAGTGTGTGTGTGTGTGTGTGTGTGTCCTCACCTGTCCTTCTCTGCCAGAGCCTTCAATGTTGTGGCGTTCTCTCTCTCTTCCTCCTCTCTCTCCATCATCTTTCTATCCAGGGTCTGAGCACGCACTGACTCATTCTCCAGCTCAGAAGCCATCTTCTGAGCCTCAGCACGGGCTACCCTGGCTTCCTGATAGGTAAAACACACACACACACACACAGGGACACACAAGGATACATATATCTTTAAGCAGTTTGAGCTGCATTGTTTTGTATGAAAGGTGCTAAACAAATAAAGTTTATTATTATTATTATTATTATTATTATTATTATATAGGCAGTATACTGTATTTATATTTACTATTTGAATATATGCATTCCCAGAGCACACCTGGGGACCACAGTGTGTGTGTGTGTGTGTGTGTGTGTGTCTGTGTGTGTGTGTGTGTGTGTGTGTGTGTGTGTGTGTGTGTGTGTGTGTGTGTGTGTGTGTGTGTGTGTGTGTGTGTGTGTGTGTGTGTACCTCTTGCAGGATTTGCACTTTGGTCTCCAGCACCTCCTGCAGGTGTTTGATCTCCACCTCCGCCTCATTGTCATTGGTCAAGTTCTCCGCTGTCACCCTAAGAAAAGGCCTGTGATTAGGCACAGTTTGCTGGATCAGAGTACAGCCACATGATCTAACACTTTTGCTGGGAGGCTGTTTGAATTGAGCTACTTTCTACTTCCACTCTAATAATCAAATCACCTGAAATGTAATTGCAAACAATACCAAAAGAAACATTGAAAAGGGGAAAAAGCTCCATTAAGTTACCTTAGTATGTTTTTTTCTGTTTTATAAAGAGTACATGCTCGTGTAACTGATAAAACGGTTATCTCTAGCCTTCCATAGCTCAGTTAGGTTGGCTTAGTATGGTTTGCCGCCCCATTTGTGTTGAAACAGTTAAAGAATTCTGTTGTTCCCGGGGGACTGAGTGGCCATCAAATAGCAATTGAGAGCGAAGAGCAGACTGATGCATCATTATGGCAGACACTGGAGTTGCTACAGACCAAACATCAACTATAGGAACTGACCAAGAGGACTTGAAGGAAAGCATTATGATATAAACTTGGATCTGGATGATTTGAGAGGGTGTGCGGGCACACTAGC
>NC_045161.1:11263509-11276009 GCF_900700415.2 Clupea harengus | reverse complement strand
ACTAGCGATGAGAACACCAACAAATTCAACAAAATGGCGGATGCGTTAGCATGTCCCACCCAATAGACTTTAGCGGGCAATGCGGCGTCAACATTTATTTGTTTACATCTTCTAGCCTTCTAGGTCTGACCTTCATAGATGTATTTACTGTATTTACACTGAGTAAAAGGATTGATACAGAGTATGTGTTTGATGTGTGGTATCAGATCATCTTTCCTGACATTGTAATAAATACACGGACACAATCACAACAAAGATACACACGCGACAGCTGTGTCTCGGTGTCAACTTCCCCTCACCACTGTAACCAGACTCAACCGGCACCGATGATGCACTGTGCTCTAAAAGCCTGGCCTGTTTTGACCAGTCAAGAGGAAACACAAATCCATGTGCACAAAATGGCCCACACACATACACACATATTTCACATTGCACATCCTCTGCCTAACACACACATGAAAACATGCTGTTCCTAGATGTCCAGCTGTCCAGATGTCCAATAGCAGTGCAGGATCCCCTGCCCACTGAGGACCTGAGGTCACACACACTGACCCTCCACTTACAGGTTCCCACATTAAAAAACATTTCATCCCTACATCTAAAATGTGTTTCATTCATTGACATTCAACTCTAGGCTCATAACTGACTGTATCAGCAGTATTATGCCCTCATTAAAATCACTGGCAGCCCAAAATAAACTGTCTGAAGCACATGCACCTGCCACTGAACATCAACACCTGCACAGTGTTAACACTTCTGGAAAATCAGACAGGCAGACACTTATACATGGAAATAGATGTAAATATAGGCTACAGTAAGTGCCCAGCTGCACACTCTCATTCACACATACCTCAGCTCCATTAATGCAAGCGTGAATACATTCAGCTGTACACACACATATACACACAAACACATTCACATTGGGTTGCACGTGCACATAGAAATACACAGCTATTCTGACACATTTTTGCACACATACACTCACTCACATACACACATACACACACTTACCTTGCGGTGCACATCCTCGCTGCTGCTGTCTTCGAAGCGCTGCTGGAATCGCTCCTCCAGGAAGTAGATGCGCAACTTGAGGCTGAAGTTCTCCTTCTTCAGGTCGGTCAGGTGCTGTGAGATGGTGCGATAGCCGTTAAACATGGCCATTCTCTCACTCTGACTACCTCACACAGGGACGGTGCAGGGGGCTGCCCCCACCGTCTTTACACTACCTCTTCCGCACTGCTCATATCAACAACAAAACAATAAAAAAAAAAAACATAAAAAACATTCAACGATGTCAAGTAAAAGTTATGGTCAGTAGTTGTCCAGGAGTGAAATCCTAGCTGCGCTGAGTTTGGTATGACAACTATAGTGGCAGAGTGTGGGGTGGGTGGGTGTCTATCAGGACACCACACGGGTCCTCCTCCTGCCCCCCTTCAGAGAAGGCGGGGAAGGGAGGGGGAGGGGTGGGTTGGCACAGGGGTGAGAGTGGGGTGTCCGGCTTTCTTAATTTAGCCCTCTGGAGATATCTGAGGAATGTCCAACGGACAGGAGAGCAGCGGAGAGGCGGCGCGTGAACGTGGAGGAGAGAAAGAATGGAGAGAGAGAGAGAGAGAGAGAGAGAGCAGAAGCTGGTTGCCACAAAAGTGACAGTGGAAAGTGACAGTGGTAGAGGACAAGAGAAAGGAGGGAAAGAAGGACAGAACGTGTGTGTGGTTGTGATTTGCGGACTGATATGTAGGGAAGAGAACTACTGTGCCGAGTTGCCGAGATTAGCTGAGATTAGCTGAGATGGCATTGAGACCAAGCGCTGCACTGCAAAAACAGAAATGCCACCACCAGCTGCTCAGGGGCCTATTCTACCCCGATCTCTTACTCTTACCTCTAGTCACCCAGCCTGGGAGTTAAACTGACAGCTGTACCTTACTGACCAGTGTGTGTGTGTATGAGTGTGTGTGTGTGTGTGTGTGTGTGTGTGTGTGTGTGTGTGTGTGTGTGTGTGTGTGTGTGTGTGTGTGTGTGTGTGTGTGTGTGTGTGTGTTGGAATCCCGGACATTATATTCTTTAGTCATTAACAGTGTTTGGAAATTATCTCCATCAGTGTGTGTGTGTGTGTGTGTGTGTGTGTGTGTGTGTGTTGTGTGTGTGTGTGTGTGTGTGTGTGTCAAGAGAGAGTGAGAGAATAACTCAGGGTGAGAGAGGTTCTACAGAGGGGAGAAACACATCAAGAGCCCAAGGGAATGAATACACACATGCACACACATACACCCACGCAAGCACACACATAAATGGGTGCACAAACACAGACATATACCCACAACCTCACACACACACACACACACACACACACACACACACACACACACACACACACACACACACACACACACACACACACACACATACAGACAGAGAGTTAACACATTCCGATCATGAGTCTCATTCCTGACTTTTAGACTGGAATTTTGATCCCATACTTAGACAAGATGGCTGTACAGATGGCATTTAACAGGAACCAAAGGCTGTTTTTTGCCCCTGCAATACACTGATTTAGTTCACCTGATGAGGGGTCTGTACTTCATGATATGCTTTGCCAACACATGGAGAGTGCCCACAGTACCAACAAGTGCCATCAGTCCTCTCTCTCTCTCTCACTTTCTCTCCGACATCGACACTGACACACAAGCACACATAAAGACACAACATGTCTGTATACACGCACACACTGATATTCTGGCATTCCTTTCTCTTGTAAACGTGACGTTCCAACACAAAAAATGATCCTGTCTTTATCTGTACCATCCAGAGGGGGGCAGTATAGCTCTATCCTGCAGTGGTGTACAGCCTGAGCAGGACACGTTATTTTTAGGAGGCACTTCACCGCAGCTGTGCCTTTGAATTTCTGGCCGACTGTGTGGCTCTGCTGTCGCGTCAGTCACAGGAAGAATGCCCCCCCCCAAAAAACACACACAGCCCACCTCACCCTCCACATAAGGCACCATGCCATTGTAAAGCAACACGTGAAGCTCTGTTTACCAACATGCTGTTTGTGTACACTCAGACCAAGAGTCCCTTTAGAATGATCAGACAGTGATCACATGTTCTGGATGGAATACAGGGTACCTCCTTAGCCCATCATCATCATCATCATCATAATCAGCATCATGACACATCACATGGGCTGTCTTGATTACAAAGGGTGCAGAAGTGTGGGAACACTAGATGTGCGCACTTGCTTTGTAAACTAATGACACATCGGTCACATTCAACCCAAAAGCCATTAATGGACCGTGAAAACCAAATGACACCGGAGCGAGTTTTGTTAGTGGCTCGCGCCCTACTGAAGTCGCTCCAAACACTTGGGCTGCTTGTAAACCCACTCTTGAACTAATCAAGTTTATTTTTCCTCACATTAGAAAAAAACAGCCTTGCGCACTCACTCGCTCACAGGAACAACTGCAATAACATTCACACAGGCTGCCATGATTACAGCACTGGGTCATTAGAAAGCAAACAATTGAAAAGATAAACATTCCCAAAATAAATGTAAAGGGACTCTTTGAAAAAGCAAGAGGTTGGGAGCTAAGGGCTGGTTTACAGTCTCAGCAAACCCTCCCTCGGCTCGCAACTCCCCCCTCCCCAAGTCTTCCCCGGCTGAATTCATGAATGAAGCGGAGTCCCTTGGACTTGGACCCTCTGGATTCAATCACTGCACGAGCAGGCCCCAAGAGACGCAGGCGCGCACTGATTAAATAAATACGCCTCTCTCTCTCTCTCTTTCTCTCTCTCCTTCCTCTCTCTTTTTTCCTCTGTGGTGGTGTCTCTCTCCGCATGCTTGATTACGCCGTCCTGTCTGTCAGCAGCGATCTGCGTATGGCTGAGGGTTTCCACCGTGGGGTAAAATGGGAGTTTTATTATTCCGCCAGAGACACATGAGTGTCTGGACAGTGTCTCCCTCTCTCTTACTCTCTCTCTCTCTCTCTCTTTCTCTCTTTCTCTCTCTCTCTCTCTCTCACTCTCTCCCGCCACAGACACTGCTGCTGCCGCTGCTGCTGCTGTCTGCGGCCTGCGCACCCTATGCATCTGCACGTGGAGGACTCGTAACAGATCTCAGTGCTGGGCAGAAGCGCCACATTAGGATCAGTTTAAGTTTTCAGCACATAATGTATGAGGGGTGTGTGAGTGGTGTTGAAGTCTGATGCCAGCTCTGTGGTGCCTCTCTTAGCAGATGCAGGCCCAGCCTGTTCTTGCTATTCTTTCAACTTTCGCAACTGTTAAGATTCCGCTGACCCAGGGTTCACAATTACATCATTCTCACCTCGTGTATTTTATGCCTTCATGTATTTATTATGTTTTAACCAGCTGATTTAAGGTCAGCTATCTCTGTTCATTACATTGGGTCACTGTAAAATAGCTGGACTCAGGGGTCAGAAACAGTAGGACTGACACAGGGTCAGCAGGAAATGCTAGCCAGACAGTTGACAAGATGCCAGACAAAAAGATTAAAGCAAGAGTTTCTTCACATAGGAGACCATGCTGTGATTTACAGATCACCACTCACAGCTCACAGACGAATAGGGGTGGGGGGAATAACGAAACACTGTTTAGTGTCATCATACTTTGCCAAGTATTCTATCATATGTAAGCACTGTGTTTATGATTAAATAACCATTGTTTTAAAGACACGTCTTGCCTATGAGGCCATTAGGATAATACAATCATATACTTCAACCCATTACTAAGTTCACTACATATTACAAAGGAATCTATTTAAAGTCAAAATTATGATTTATTGGATAAGTCATAATTTGGAACATATGCCATCAGTATGAATCTGAGGAATCTGATTTAGTAGCAAGCTACAAATAAATACTTAAAAATAAATAAAATAAAATTCTACATGATGTGCCTTTTACAATAAACATAAGGTGGCTAGCACATTAGCAAGTCAGCTTAAATACGGTAGTGCTAGTCACCTGTTGCGGCCATTAAAGAAATGTAACTGGGCTGGAGTTCTTGGCAGAAAGATGTAGAGGCCTACTGGTACAGATAAGATGTATGCATGGCCAGGAAGAGGCTGGCAGGCCAGTCTCAGGCCCCATTAAGGATCAGCTATGTCTTTTCATTCAAGTACAATTACACACTTGCTTTCCTCATCAAGCGGTTCTCCAAATTCTTTAATGACCTTCACATGTGTGACTGCACATCTCAATTTCAGTTGCACACATGAGATCTGATCAAGGTCATGCCTAATCCTGTGCTTGTCTACTCTGTTGTACCTCATCAAACTGCTGGAATACCAACCACCTCAGGCTCACCAACTATCCATTGATGTAGTGCAAGAACAATGCAATAGTCCATCCCTATTACAAACTCTCTGGTTCACACAGGTCTTTAAGTCTCAGACAGGAAGCAAACTAGCTTCCTTTAGGCTGTTGGGTGCCTACTAAGAGCAGTGTTGTCGGTATGCCTAGCTTGGTCCATTCCATGCGCTGTGTAGTTTGGGGCAGCACCCCTTTTTGAGCTTCTGGCTGTAAACCAACAGTGAAATTAGGCCCCATGCAGTGATGGTTGTAGCCCCACTTCTGACTTGTAGTGATCTTGCGGTCCTGCAGCTGGTGGGTTACTCCAGCCCAGGGGGTGCCTCTTTGGCATCTAGTGATGGGCCCATGAACAAGGATAGTCAACTCTCAACTCAACATGGTAATGGCTGACGTGCATTCTGTGAACTCCTACACTGCAGTCTGACAGGCCTGGAGAAGCAGCGGTAGTTAAATGCCCTCTCTTTTTGGTCTTGCTGCACTCAGAGGGCTAATTGTGTGGTGAGGGTTTGTTCATGGTGCAACACCAACCCCATGCTTTGTGGGTGAGTCATCCTTTTGTGACTGCAGGGACTCCCAAGGTGAAGGTATATCATCCTTTTGTGACTGCAGGGACTCTCAAGGTGAAGGTATATCATCCTTTTGTGACTGCAGGGACTCCAAAGCGAGCAGAACCTGATACTGCTGCAATGGTGCCTGAGACTGGCCTGCCGGCCCCTTCCTGGCCACGGAAGACCTTCAGCCCAGCAAGGCTGGATTATGAAAGCCTCAGTTCATGCCCAAGTTCATTTTGATGGCATATGGTCATGGGCAGGGATGTAAACACACCTGTCATTCCCACTAGCTGTCCAGGTTAGACACTACGCTATGTAATTTTGTGATCTGTGCCAAAAACACATCAGTCGGAAAGCTAGCTACTGCTGCTTTAAGAAACTTCTGTTATGGCATGAGTAACATATTCAAAACATTTGCAGTTTATGCAGTTCAAAGAGGAGTGTACGTCATCACCAGTTGATTAACCAGTTAACCAGATAATTAACCAATTAATGAAGGGGTTGTAGTCCATTTTAAATATCAGATAAAGAAGTCGATATTTTTTAAACTCTGGATTTATTGTTGCTATAGCAACCAAAAGTGAAACCTAGAATGGCATTAACACACTATCATAAATAAATTATACAGTGAGCAAAATGTTGTGCTATGTAACATTTTAGATTAATTTCACATTCACTTTTTCTTTTACTGATGTAGTTATTTATTTATCTCTTCAGTGTATCCATTGACTCCCATGCATTTCTTTCAGACCCATTAAAAATGACAGAATAAAATAAAATAAAGGGTTGATGCAATTTATGCATGGTTAACTTGTTTTCTTTTGATTAAGAATGTGTTTAAATATATACTTATGTTATTGTCAATTCTTATATGACTATATAATATGGGATACAATCTCTCTTGGGACCCTATTTGAAGCGCCTCCATTTTTAAATCTGATTAGAATCCCTCTGTTAGCTTTTCTGCCAAATGTGATGCTTTTGTCATAAAATGCACAATTGTTTGAAGTGTCAGCTGAGATGGCCGAGCACAAACTCTGACAGTTCGTAAAGTAATCACATGAAGTGCCCTGCCCCTCCTTCCACGCTAGCCTGCCAGTCTTTGAAGCTCTGCACAACTCTAAAGGAAATTCCAACAAGTTTTCAATTAAACTGGTGACTGACTTTTTTACGAGGGCCTGATTGTGAAATGCATGGTGGCGAGCGGGCAAGTGAGCGAGCACTCCTCCAATCTCACACCGCTCAAGAGATAGTCTGGCCCTCCAGAGCTGGCAGCCTGAATCACACAGAAACATTTTCCAGACGCTGTAAATTGCATCGGACTGTGTTTTTACAGCACCGATCTGTCTCTCCGTCCATTAGCGGCGCCGCACTGAGCATGCTCCGAGGCCAATGATGTCACGGCAGCCAGATCCCGTGGCAGGTTTTCTCCTGGGGGAGCAACTTTCCCTAGGGGTGGGGTGGGGGGGTTGAGTGGAGGGGTGATTCGCCCTCTTTTCCTTAATCTGCATTTACCGTAGACCGGTGTTATGTTACCATGGCGCCTGGTGTGGAAGGCAGTCATAACAGTTTACCAAAGAGTGTGTGTGTGTGTGTGTCAATGAATGTGAGTGTGAGTGTGAGTGTGAGTGTGTGTGTGTGTGTGTGTGTGTTTCAGAAGTGTCTCTACCATTTAGGGGCCTACGGCTATGGCTGGAGAGAAATGAGAAACTGAAACACATACACACACCAAACACACATGCAAACACACACACATAGTACCTTTTATGTTCTTGACATGCTATGACTTTGTGCACTGTATGTATGCTTACAGTGTTTTTTTATTTTTTCTTAAGTTAAAAGAGTCCTTGAGCTTGAAGTTTCTTATTCAACTGAGCACAGATGTCAATCCCTATAACACTTTCAGGTACCAAACCACTGAGAGTGACTAAACTATGCTTTCAATTATATATTCAGAATGATTCAATTCATTGAGTTTGACGGCTGCATTTACATTCACAATTACATTAAGGAATGAAGTAAGAAGTATTAGAAAACTCGCCTAAGACCAACAAGTTCACTCCCCCAAGAGTACCTGTTCATGTACAGTTCCCCCCAAATATTTTCACCGTATTAAAAATTCTGACTAATTTGTTGTAGAGAGGGTGTGTGTGTGCGTGTGTGATGGGGGGCGTGGGGGGTTAGATGAATAGGAGCCTAAGCAGTCTCTCTCACTTTCAACAGCACGTCCTGTCCTCAGGAAACCTCTGAAAACCCATATTGTCTACAGCAGTCTGTGTCTCTGCCCTCAGAGAAGAGGAAAACAACAGAAGAGAAGAGCACTATGGGAGTGTTGTTCAGTCTGTGTTCTTGTTTCCTGGCAGGCAGTTCTTTGGTTAACCAAAACTCCTGCTCTCCAGCTGGGGAAGGATTCCAGGACCCCGGACCCTGAGCTGAGCTGAGCTGAGCTGAGTCCATCAGGTGACACACAGAGATAGGGCCTATGGAGCAACCAGTGAGATCCAAAAAAAAGATTTCTACAGAGACTCAAAGACGTCTGGAGGAATCCAGTGGGATAAAGAGAACTAGAGGGAACCATGGAGAACCATGAGGGAAGGAGGCGACCAGAACCACAGATACCCGGCAAGAACCGGAGGGATCCAGATTAAACCACCACTAAGTTTTTTGTCAGCCTAGCCTGAGGATCCGGACCCTAAAAAATGGGTTGCCATGGTGACAAGTCAGGGGGATGGGAGGGGAGGGGGGGAACTGTTTTTGTCTTTCTCACCATTATTCTGGGGTTTCGCAAAGATGTCTCCCTCTCCTCTCTCTCACACTTTTCTGTTGTTTCTTTCATCACTCCCTTCTTTGCAGACAACCATATGTCATCTCTCTCTCTCTTTCTCTATTGTAATATTTCTGCTCTTTTATTTCAGTTCTTTTCTGTCGGGCGTGGGGGTGGGGGTGGGGGGGGGAGGTTTTTACACAGTCCTCTCTCAAGAGCTCCATCTCTCCCACTCTCTTTGTCTCCCCCCACTCGCTCACTCTCAAATCATTGCCAGATGTTATGGCAGTATAGGGTGCCAGTGTTGCGTGTGTGCGTGTGTGCGTGTGTGCGTGTGTTTGTGTGTGTGTGTGTGTGTGTGTGTGTGTGTGTTTGTAACTAAGTATTGGGGGCCTCTGCCCAGCTGCCAGGCAATAATGGGGGGGGCAAGCTTTTCCAAAGTGTGTGCCAGCCTTAAATGCTGTCACACTCAGAATCACACACACACACACACCACACACACACACACACACACACACACACACACACACACACACACACTTCCACCCCAAAAACTGGTTTTGACTCAGTCTCCCACACCCCTGCATCCTGCGGTGATGACTACCTGGTGGAGAGAGAAAGGCGTCAAGAAAGGGCGAGTTTACACACACACACGCACGCACACACACATACACACGCACAAAGACACACACCCACTTAGATCAGGGCACATTTCTATACGAACCCCAAGCACATGCAGAAACAAACATCATACAAACACAAACCTGCATTTATACATTGGTGTTGTGGATAGGGTTGTCCTATACAATAACTTCTCATTCAGAAAAGTATGAGCTATCCTAACATGTCCAAGACTTTGCAGTCTAGGAATAATACACAATCTTACGCCCACACACACACACACACACACACACACACACACACACACACACACACACACACACACACACACACATACACACACACACACACGCACACCTATACATACAGATTATGTACTAACACAGACATACAAATACATCACAAATGTGAATATGCACACAAATAAACACACACACGTGCATATACACATTTGTAAAAGTGCACATGTCCACACAACTATATATTTGTCTATTTTACAAGCCTTTGGTTCCTTGTATTTACCGGGATTGTATTCTAATGGCTTTTCCCCTACTTGTAATGAAACTGTTATGGATTTCACCTCTAAGAGTAAGAGTTCAACTGAAACAGCCGAGCTTGCAGTGACGGCTACTGCAAAACACAAAGACCAAGTTTATGGCTGTTACTCTGACTAAGGGGAGACTGGAACTGATCAGCCAGTGCACATGTAGTGCTGTCCTCAACAAAGAAGCAATTCCTCACAGTAGACATCCCCCCTCCTTCAAAAAAATGCACATTAGAGCCCGGAGGAATCCAAGCATCCCACAATGCACCACATCTTGGCCAGGTTACTTTAAGGAGGGCGAAACCGTACACCGCGGGGAGACATTTTTTGGCTGCGGATCTGATGCTCCAGTGAGAGCGTTCCTGGCCAGGGCTGTCTGTGATATTCTAGCCCCAGAAGGGGGCTTTTCCCCGGGCAGGCTGTGACGGATGACCCCTGAGCTGGAGCGGGGGACTGGATGGATGGATGCAGCAGACTGATAGTCCCTGAGAGAGAGTGGTCGTCTGGAGTCAGGCTGCCAGCGCTGCAGGCTACGGGCCCGTGTGCGGCCGTCACCACATCCAGCGCAGCGCACCCTCCTCTACTCTTGACCTCGCCCTCCTTCTCCCTCCTTTTCTACGGCTTTCTATGGCTCTGTTCTTATAGCAGGGTTATATAACCCTATATGTAGGGATAGACAGGGATAGAAAAGGGTTCAAAAGGGTTTAAAAGGGTTAAAAGCTGGGATCCAAAATAGCTCAGTCACCATTTTAGGCAAAGAGCCACATCAAGGGAATACAAGAAGAGGGATGTATGGAGGCAGAGAGAGATCAGCAGTGCAGACAAAGCACAGGGGAAGAGAGAGTGAGAGAGTGAGAGAGCGAAAGAGCGAAAGAAAGAGAGAGACATACAGTGTGTGCATGTCTGTGTGTGTGTGTGAGAGAGAGAGAGAGAGCAAAAGAAAGAGAGAGAGATGCAGTGTGTGCATGTGTGTGCATGTGTGTGTGTGTGTGTGTGTGAGAGAGAGAGAGAGAGAGAGAGAAAGAGCGAAAGAAAGAGAGAGAGATGCAGTGTGTGTTTGTGTGTGTGAGAGAGAGAGAGAGAGAAAAGAGAGAGAGAGAGAGAGAAGGTTGACTACGAGAATGAGACCTGAGACTGGGCCAAGGTGTAACTCCTTTGGCAAATGATCTAAGGCTCCCTCTATCCCTCTCTCCTTCTCTCTCTCTCTCTCTCTCTCTCCAATCCCTCTTTCTCTTTAGAATGCATTCAGAGGTGTGATTCCTGTGAGACAGCCAAAGAGGAAATTAGGTCATTTTCGAAAGGAGACGGGAAAGTGAGAGAGACTGAGAGAGAGCGAGAGTAGCAGACTGATGGAGGTAGACAGGGAGAGGTAGATTGGAAAGTTTGCTTCCAAAGATTACATCTTTTACATATAATACCCATTATATTTATAGAAAGGGCATATGTCCCTGTACAATAAGGCTACGCTGAAGGCAAAGGAAGGGGGGGGGGGGTCACACACATACACACACACACACACACACACACGCGCACACGCACACATGCACACACGCACACACACACACACACACACTCACACACATGCGCGCGCCCATACACCCACACAATGCGTTGCCTTTCTCAGGCTCACTTCAAACATGGGCAATCTGTCTCTAATTCACTCTGTTTACGCTGTGCCCAAATTACGGAGCAAGTTCAGCTCGTACCCGAAAGCCACTGCCAGCCACCACAAGCGCAGCATCCAGCACTCCTGTCCTTCACTGGGGTAATGTGATCCCTTGCTTTCCGTCTCTCTCTCTCTCTTTCCCTCTTGCTTTTCCATTTTGCTCACTCTCTCTCCTCCTTTTGTCTCTCCATCTCTTCCTCTCCCACCATCTGTGTGGTGTGCATATGTGTGTATGTGTGTGTGTGTGTGTGTGTGTGTGTGTGTGTGTGTGTTTGGGGGTGGGTGTTACCCAATGGGAATGTGGTTTATAAACAGACAGGGAGAAGACAAAGGGATGGTTTATGTGCTTAGGCTCAAAGCACAGAGGAAATGCCTCAAGCAAACACACACAGAAAGAGAGGTGGGTTGGGAGAGAGAACAAGAGAGCAGCCATTAACTTAACTTAAAATCCAACATCAATTAACTCCTCTGTCTCAGGTCCAGACCAACGGGGTTTTAGTTGGTTGTTATAGCCGCATTATAAATGCCTCATAAAGTATTGTGATGCATTAGTCTATGATAATGTATGCATGGTTTGTGAAGTCCTAATAATACTTAACTTCCACACCAGTTTACGAGGACAGCTTTATGACAAGTATAGCTGCCATCATGATGGCAAACAGATGAAGAGCCTGCAAAGGCCTTCCTGAAGACAGCAGACAAGTGTAGTTCACAGCCAACACTGATGGACCTCAAACACTCCCAAATAAGTAACACCTGCTGCTCCATGTTCTGCACACACACACAATACTATCGCTTAAGCTACATTCAAAACTCTGGCATTTCCAGATAGAGATTTGCAGGCAGCCACTACGACTGGGTTGGGACATAAGGCCTTTCTCCTCTCTAGAGGAGGTGCTGTACCACTTATGGCCAGAAGGGGGCAGCAGGTGGAGAGGGCATGGATTGATGAGAGATGTTACAGTAAGGACTTATGGGAGTGCTGATGTTATCAAGGCTAATGGAGATTTCAGAGCCATTATCAGAGAACAGC
>NC_045161.1:11258509-11261009 GCF_900700415.2 Clupea harengus | reverse complement strand
AGCCCGAGGCTGATGACGTAGAGAGAAGGAGAGTGAGAGACAGAAAGACAGAGAGAGAGAAAGAGAGAAACAGAGAGGGATAGAGTATGAGAACGAGAGGGAGAGGAGTGATCCTGTGATGTCCTACAGATGCAGCGCTCCTGTCAGCACCATCATGGACAGCAGAACAGAAGCTGCTGTGGGTTTGTATGTGAGGAGCTGGGATGTCAGTGGCGATCACAGAGCAGCGAGTGATGCTAGTTAGCATCCAGGCAAATAGCTTTAAGCACACGGGATGCTTCCAGGCAAATAACTTTTAGCACACAGGATGTCAGTGGCGATCACAGAGCAGCGAGTGATGCTAGTTAGCATCCAGGCAAATAGCTTTTAGCACACGGGATGCATCCAGGCAAATAGCTTTTAGCACACGGGATGCTTCCAGGCAAATAACTTTTAGCACACAGGATGTCAGTGGAGATCACATAGCAGCGAGTGATGCTAGTTAGCATCCAGGCAAATAGAGTTTAGCACACGGGATGTCAGTGGAGATCACAGAGCAGCGAGTGATGCTAGTTAGCATCCAGGCAAATAGCTTTAAGCACATGAGGATTGTTTGATTATGTCATGTTCTCACTGATTCCTTCCATGATTATAATCTGGATCCAACACTAACAGACACACCTGGGCTAGCACATCTGATCTAGATGATGTGCATAAAAGAAAAAAATATATTACATGTACATACACAAGCACACATTATACACATACCACCATTACACTCTCTCCACTCATTCACACACAAAACACACGCACACACACACACACACAAACACACACACAATCCATCTGAAAAGCACCTGTACGCAAAGCATACCTGAATTAATTATTTCAACACAGCATGACTGTTTCAGGATGTGCTTGCTGACAGAATTAATGAATACACACACACACACACACACAGAGACACACACACACACACACAGGCATATGGCCCTAGTCCACTCCACATGTTTTTGTTCTCTAATCCCTCTCTGTACTTCTGGAGCATGGCTGTGAGTGTTTTAGCGGGAAAAACACTCTGAGAAGGTGCGAAGAGGGCTTGCCAAACGAGTTATGTTAAACACACATGTGGAGCTGGCTGGACACACACACACACACACACACACACACACACAGGCCCGCAAAACATCCTCACATACGTATTGCATATAAATACCATATGTCATTCATTAGGACAAATGGCTTTATTAGGTCTAGGGGTTAACCAGATGATGAATAGAGGGCGAGAGTCTGTTTAAATCCATTCCGATGACTAATTACTCCTATTCACTAGCTACACACGCTCCGGAATTCATTTGAGGCCGTTCCTCGGTTGCATTTCAGTGATGTGCTCTCGAAAACCTTCTCCTGGAATTCTGTTCCGAGTCTGAGGAAACAGTTTACAAATACAGCGAAGAGCCATGGCTGGAAACAGTGAGTCTTCAGGCCATGTTTCCATGGGTTGGCAGCAGTGAGTGGAGGGCTGACCCGTGAAGACAGGCAGGGTGGGTGGGGGCACATTATGTTTCTGTGTCACTGCTCTGCGGAAAGCCATGCCTGAGGGAGTGTGTGTTTATGTTTGTATGAGTGTGTGTCTCTGTGTCTGTGTCTGTGTGTGTATGTGTGTGTGTGTGTGTGTGTGTGTTTGTGTGTGTGTGTGTGTGTGTGTGTGTGTGTGTGTGTGTCTGTTTTGCGCAAGACTGTGCGTGTGTATGTGAGTATGAGTGTGTGTGTTTGTGTGTGTGTGTGTGTGTGTGTGTCTGTATGTGTGTGTGTGTGTGTGTGTGTGTCTGGATGTGAATGTACTGCATCATGAGAGTGTGTGTGTGTGTGTGTGTGTGTGTCTGGATGTGAATGTACTGCATCATGAGTGTGTAAGATGTATGAGAACAGCCATGTTACACATACAGCTTCCAGCATCCCAAATGAGCCCAATCTTTGCTTTGGGGGAAGGGGACGAAAAACACACCGCGGGAGAGTGAGCAAGAGAGACAGAAAAAGAGAGCGAGTGAAAGAGAGAGTAAGATGGAAAGAAAAAATGCAGAGATGCAGAGAGCAAGAGAGAGTAAGAGAGAGACAGAAAGACTGCACTCTATCTGACTGTCACTAAAGAATTCTGACCACAGTTCATTCATCAACAGAGGTCTCGTTAAATCCGCAAATTTGACCGTTTTCTGCGCAATTTGGCCAGCGAGCGCTTGGATTTATGAGCTGTGCTGGGGTTTGTAGGTTCTGTGACCTCCGTAACAGGCGCGGCTTTATTGTACAGTAATTGCAGCATTAGGCAAGCCACTGAGCGCCGAGGCGATTCATAAAAAAGAGCGCTTCTTCGCTCCATATTTTCTCTTGTTTGTAATCGTTCTCATACGCCCCTGGGGAACTGTAAAAAAAAATATGCTTTTTTGAAAAATGTTGAAATGCACGACAGCCAATACTTTATGGATTTATTAAAGCACACAAAAGCACGCAGAGACACAAACAC
>NC_045161.1:11246009-11253509 GCF_900700415.2 Clupea harengus | reverse complement strand
TTCACATGACAAATCTGGGGAAAACATCACAAAACACACAAGTCAGATTAGCTATAAAATGTCAAATTCAAAATACATAATATGTTTATCAGCTGAATCAGACATTGAAAAAAAAACGTACACGCACAGAGAGGAAGAGAGCGAGGGGAGGGGGAGTGTGTGTGTGAGTGTGTGTGTGTGTGTGAGAGAGAGAGATGGTGTGTGTGTGTGTGTGTGTAAGTGTGTGTAAGTTTTTGTTTGTTTAACTATGTGTATGTGCAAGTGTGTGTGAGCAAGAAATCAGGTCCCATAGGGCGTAATCACAGGAACATTGGCTGCACTCAAACTTCTTGCAGTTCTTTAAACTCACTGCATGAGCTCATTAGGCATTATTAGGGCCTTCAGCTTATTATAACCAAGAGATGGAAGCAGCGTGTGAGGGGCTGTGTGTGTGTGTGTGTGTGTGTGTGTGTGTGTGTGTGTGTGTGTGTGTGTGTGTGTGTGTGTGTGTGTTTGTGTGTGTGTGTTTGTGTGTATGTGTGTGTGTGTGTGTGTGTGTGTGTGTGTGTGTGTGTGTGTGTGTGTGTGTGTGTGTGTACACATGTGCATGCTTGCTATTAGAGGGGTACTAATGATTTGCTCTGGAATAGGAATAGCAATATAGGACCAGTTCAGTGAATTGCAGTTTTGTTCTGGTAAAAAGGAACCTGTGAAATACTTAAAACATCTGCAATGTGTTACAGCAATGAGAGAGAGAGGGAGAGAGAGGACGAGAGAGAAAAAGAGAGAGAGACATAGAGAGAGAGCGAGAGAGAGAGAGCGAAAGAGAGGGAGAGAGGAGTGAGAACTCACCACTCATGTCAACCATGCTCTTTGGGCGGCCCTCTCTGTTTCCTCCATAATGCCTGAAACATATAAAAAACGCCTTTATATACACACACCCTTACAAGTGCCTTTATATACACACACCCTTACAAGTGCCTTTATATACACACACCCTTACAAGTGCCTTTATATACACACACCCTTACAAGTGCCTTTATATACACCCCCCCTTACAAGTGCCTTCATATACACACCCCCTTACAAGTGCCTGCACACATAGCATACACATAACATAATTAAGGTGCCAGCTCGTGAAGTTGTCTGTGACAGCTTTGAGCATTTGATGTGTAACAAATCTTGATTTCAACTGAACTGATGATACAATAACTAAGCCAGATAAGGTGATGACCTCTTGATTAAGCCCAATAAGATCATCTAGTCAGGCTGGACCCTATCCAGCTCCAACCTCTTTCTCCTTTCACACATCACCGACCAAACAACAGCTACTGCTCCCACAAAAGCATACACCTGTAATCACGGCGAGTACAGACAAACCACAGTATTGTTTGGAGGGCTCCCTCCCCAGATCCCTCTGTGACACATCCACATACAGATCTACAATCACACAACAATACTAACTCCCACAACTATGGGGATCAATGCTGGCCGTGATGGGAAGGTAGGAGGCTAAATACTGCTAGCTTGGTTGCAAGCTGTTTGATAGTAGTTTGAGGTATACACTGTACCGTACTGTATAGTTGGCCATCATTTTATGCACACAAGCAAACACACGCACGCGCACACAAACAGACACACACCTGCACACACACACACACACGGGCACACACACACACACACACACACACCTGCACACAAACACACACACCTGCACACACACACACCTGCACACACACACACACACACACACACACACACACACACACACACACACACACACACACACACACACACCTGCACACACCTGCACACTTACACACTTACACACCTGCACACACACACCTGCACACACACCTGCACACACACACACTCAGGTAAGTGGCTTTCACCATGCTCTCTAGTTTAGCCCTGAGAGCTTTTGCGGTTGTTGGCCAAAGGCACATGGGGAACTATAAACTCCAACCAAAAACCTTTATACAAAAATATTAACCTAAGTCATGAATGTAAGTGCTTCCATCACATCACAGTTTTCTCTTCTGTGACACTGCCCAGATAGTGGCAGGAAAAGTTTCTCAAAACCAAGTCTCCAAGTTTCCTCTAAAGAGACATGAATTTGATACTTTGGTGCTGTTTTCATTTGCAGGGGTGAGAAGTAGCCGAAAACCACAAATAAAAATACTAAACGTGTTCTCCTTTCTCACACTCAATAACAAGGGCAGGTCAGTCAATCTGACTAGGGAGGAATGCAAGACGTCCACCTTGGCAGAGAACACCTTTCTCCCCTGTCTCTCATTCTTGGCTAAAACATCTGTTGAAGAAGATCCATCAGTGAGTCAAGGAATGCTCCAGATGTACTACATACTTAACCCTTTCCTCTTCAACCTTCACCCACACACACACACACACACACACACAGACACACACACACACACACACACACACACACACACACACACACACACACACACACACACACACACACACACACACACACACACGCATAGGGTGGTAGAGTTATTCCGTCAGCCTCAACTGCACCACCATTGACAATGCAATGAGATAGGGCTTCAGTATGCTCACAACATTCAACTGACAAAATATGCAAATAACACCCAACAGAAAAAATAGAAAAATCAAGTACCTAGCGACGTTACACTGCAGTGAAGCTCACACACTAGGCTTTCATACAGGCTGATGGCCAGTGGAACATTTTAAAAATAACTTCAGAAATATCATCTGAGACAGAAAATATAATACCAAGGCCTAAACACCGCCATCAGGCGTGTTAAAATGATTGATACAAATTAAATTAACAAATAAACCAGCTGATACACAAATACCATTACTCTCTCAGTCATTAAGACTGGTCAAACAATGATCATCGCTTATTCACCTCCAAATGTAAATTTATTTTACCTCGAAGGAGCATCATTTTAATGTTACCAACCAATAGCTACGTGTATAGTGCATCACCAGGAGTTACAACAGTTTTTCCTTGATTGCGAAGACACATTTCTTGAAATTATGCTCCATTTCATAACTGATCATAACATAACTAACATAACTAACATAACTCATCTCCACAAACTTCAAACTCTCCACTCAAAACCATCACACATCACACAAAAGCCATCGAATACACTTTCCCCACAAAGAAGCTAACACTGTAGAGATTTTACATTTACATTTACATTTAGTCATTTAGCAGACGCTTTTGTCCAAAGCGACGTACAAGGGAGAGAACAGTCAAGCTAAGAGCAATAAAAAGCATGGTGTAACAATAAATACTACTTTACATGAGAATTAGAAAACAACGACCTAGAAAAAAGGAAAAAGAAGTGCAGGAATGTAACTGCTGAAGTGCAAGTTAAGCGCTAGTCAGGTGCCAGTTAGGAGGGGAGGTGCTCTCTGAAGAGTTGGGTCTTCAAAAGCTTCTTGAAGGTAGAGAGGGACGCCCCTGCTCTGGTAGTACTGAGATCAACACTACCGTGAAAATCTGTTACTCCAAAGAATAATGGCGCTTATGGTTTTCCCTCAGAACAACCTCTTTTCATGACGAGCACAATATAAAGATATTATGTATACATTTAAAAAAAAATTACTTCCTCAATGTACTGTAGTGCTGTCATATAAACTGAAATTCAAGTAAATGTACTGTACAATATCCAACTGATATGTAAAGAACTATTTACATGTACCAATATAAACCAATGGAAAAAAACAGTCTGCAGTTTGCAGTTTACATGAAGAAAGGTCTCTGTGGATCAGTTGTTCCAAAACAAGTGAACTGACCCATGGATCTTTTATCTATCCGTCCCGAGGTTCTGATTGGTCTTAGTGCTTACTAAATGAGCACATGGTGCAGCCAGTGATGTATGAAGAGATCTGTCTGTAGAGTTTTGCACAAAAAGTTCAACAGATCTGAATCATGTGTGGAAACAGGGGAATAGGGTATACAGTTTTGGGAGATGGGTCTGTCTTCTGGAAGATGGTGTCATGGTTTGGGAAGTTCATAGGCTCATTTTACAGTGTATAAGTGATCGAGAAAAACTGTAATAGGCTCATTTTATAGTGTATAAGCGATGGAGAACAACTGTAATAGCGGTGGACTGAAACGCAGAGTTTATCCTTCTGCATCATCACTGCCTCAGCATGACTAACACCCAAAAAGGGGAACCTCTGAATCAGCAGAGCGTCTGTCTCACAGACTCCTGCCCTTATCTCACATCACGTGGTCATGGATTAGTTTGCTTCCTGCTGAAGTGCATGTAACAAGTATGAGGGATCCATTTTTTCACACAATTTAGACATCTACCTCTCCTCAGTCCTATCCTCTGAGCAGTAACAGACTCGTCTCTATTTATACATTAGTCACACAGCCAGACATTATTACATTCAGCTGACCAATCCAGTGCAGTCGTAGAAGCCATGATACTTCAACATGGTGTTAGTAGGAGGAGAGCACATTTTTCACAAAGTGAAGACACATACCACACACCAGAGTCGCTTCCTCTAAGTCCCACATTATCTATAGAACTATTGTCACACAATCCAACAATTGTTGTATTCAGCTGACCATTCAACCATAGTGGAATCTGTAGTCTGAATCTCAGTTTTGATATATCATTTGCAAGCTTATTACTTATAAGGCATGCAAAAACCTTGCAAACATCAACAATAGTACAGTTGGCACTGAGAAAGGCTGGCTAGGATGCTAGCTGGTGTCTTTTGATGTTATCGTTTACTAGTATACTTTTGGTGATATAGTTCACTAGTATACTTTTGGCATTATAGTTTAATAGTATACTTTTGGTGATATAGTTCACTGTGCACTTTTAGGTATATAGTACAGAAGGGAATGATAGGTGTATTAATCTGTCCTTCTCAGCACTATCCAGCACCACCAGTGAATTTGAAGATTTTACCAAAACTAGTTGCCTATAAAAGCACACCTCATAAGTGGGAAATTGCTGCATACTAATTTAAAACTGCTTTGAGTCACGGCATGTTGTTTTCTCAGATTCTGATGCAGCTCACTCCCAGAATGTCCTAGACTCCCTGCCTCCCTTTGCATTTAACAGTAATTCATGCCATCACGCTGATTCTTGGGGCCTGTGTTCTTTCTCTAAATTGGGACTAATGCAGTGACGTAACTGGTGATTTTAATTCAGTTGCGTTTATCAGTAACAGCTTTCTTGTTAGAGTTTAAAAGGACTTTGTATTTTGACCACTTAGACTATGAGTCATATGGTGTGCTGTTTTAAAAATGGAGGAACGGGAACAGTGAAATGGCCCATGCACAAAATGTCAAATGTCATACAAACAGGGTATGCATGTGTGTTGTATGTTAAAATGTTAAACAAACAGAATATACATGTGTGTTGTATGATAAAATGTAATACAAACATAATATGCATGTATGTTGTCTGATAAAATGTTATACAAACAGAATATACGTGTGTTGTATGATAAAATATTATACAAACATAATATGCATGTATGTTGTATGATAAAATGTTATAGAAACAGAATATGCGTGTGTGTTGTATGATAAAATGTTGTCTGATGTTACCTATACCATACACCACCCAACTGCCCTCACTTCTATGCATGTGTTTGTGCACACCAACTCAGGTCAACTGGATGCCCTCTAAAGTCGACTAATTCACTTTTTTAACCAAACCGCGTCAATACATAAACCAAGATCTGTAGGGCATTTTCTCCAGAAGTGCCATGTATCAGAATGTATAGAATGGCCTGGAATGACACGTAAACAGTGAGGAACTGAGACATGTACTGTAACAGTGGCTGAGGTACAGATTATAAATGCACTCCTCAAAGCACTCCAGATTTATTAGCTGGCCATCAAGTGTTAGTAGAGACAGATGGGCAGACAGACAGTAAACCCTTCAGCTCTTTGATGTGTAAGTACTTAGACAATAGCATTTATTGCTGGAACAGTATTTGCATGAAGTACGGCTCCACTGGGAATGACAGGATCCTCCAAAGAGTTGGGAAGAGGAGAGAGGGGGAGAGAGAGAGAGGGAGAGACAGAGAGAAGGAGAGAGAGAGAGGGAGAGACAGAGAGAGGGAGAGAGAGAAGAAGAAGAAGGACAAGTGGGACAGATGCTCCCCTGTCACCTGCTGTATGTACTGTAAGTGTGTTTGCTGAACGAGCAGCTTAGCTTCACTTCTTCTGCTTTTCAACAGCTACATAAAATGGGTGTGTGTTGTTCAGATGCTACAGAACGACAAACTGGCATCTCACCCAGAGCCAATCCCCATCACCAGCATGGGCACAAACACATACACATACACTCACACAAATGGATACACACACACACACACACTCACACACACACACACACACACACACACACACACACACACACACACACACTCACACACACACACACACACATTCACACTCACACACACACACGCGTACACACTTGCAGTAATTTACAGCCCAATTTAAAAGCCTGATTTAAAACAGACACATATTCTCAGGGAAAGACAATCATAATGAAACTGCTTGTCTGACTTGTGTTACCCCAACAAGTCATCTTTCAGGTCTGGGCTAGTTGATTATGACACAAGCTCGCAAGTAGTCATTTTAGCCACACACACACACACACACACACACACAAATGCACAGTGCCCAACTCACACCATGTTCCTAAAACACTAATTTCTCTCAGTCTGAGACTTCGCGCTAAAATAAACACACTCCCCAGAATAAACACTGAGTAAATATGGTAAGAGAAAGGGCCATGGATTAAAATCCTAACCACACTGGAGTTAAACCATGTGCCCCTACATCCATGGGACCTGCTACTGGGGAGAGCTGATTCAAACCACCACAAGCTTTTATAATACACTTCACAGTGCCGCAAACACACATGGGGAAGCATTTCAACATAAAAAAAACACACATCTTAATTTAGAGGCTGTATTGGAGGCTAATTTTGGCTAATTTATTTAGAATTTTCTTTTTACTTTTTTGGTAGCAGAGTACACCTGGATTATCTTACCTGCCCCTGTATAGATATCCACTCATCCTTGCAACGTCCAAACCATGGGATAGAAAAATAAACACATTCAAGTATAAAGCACAGCTTCACTTCAACAGAGCCCTTTCTGAACCATGTCCTCCTGCTTCAGTCTGTGTCCAGTCCACTTCTGAGCTCCTGCTGAGCCTCTGTGTAGCCTGTTCCCTTTAGCTTAGCTTGGCTTAGCCTAGCCTCGGCTAGCCTGGACAGAAGTCAGTCCCAGGAGCACAACCTCTCTCTCTCCCAAAGGGACGGAGGGCCAAACGCAGCCATTTGACGTGGCAGCCTGACCAGACAGAGTCAGAGAGCCAGCCAAGGGCTCGGAGTCTTTTCCCTCTTAAGCACACACATACACACCGAGTCACTGACACAGACTGGTTAGTGGTAAACAGCACTGGGGTGAAGGTACTCTCTCTTTCCCCCTCTCTCTCTCTCTCTCTCTCTCTCTCTCTCTCTCTCTCTCTCT
>NC_045161.1:11238509-11243509 GCF_900700415.2 Clupea harengus | reverse complement strand
TAATCTGACATGTGGTGTGTGTGTGTACATTTGTCCTTACGTGCACTGATAATGCTACAGCAGAGAATGACAGACATACACATGTGCACATGAACTGTCTCACACACACACACACACACACACACACACACACACACACACACACACACACACACACACACACACACACACACAGAGACATACTGATTGGAAGCAGAGGTGGTGTTTCAGGAGATGTGCTCTCTGTAATTAGTTTTGTCACATTATAACCAGCTGTTAACGAGCGCGCCTAACTCTTACAATGTGTGAGTGCCTTGGCCTCCACTGTCTGTCTCTCTCTCCCTCTCTCTCTCACACACACACACACACACACACACACACACACACACACACACACACAAACACACACACACTCTCTCTCTCTACAGGCAAACCAATATCCCCTTCCTTGGCTGTATGGAGCTGATTATTCTGTCCTCTTAAATTAGCCCTAAAATAATATTTTTTTGATCTGATTGCGACCCTCTATGGACCACTCATCATGCGCTACATAAACTGAGGTCTGAGGGAATTTGTACTGACAAAGACAGCTCTTTAAAAAGTAAAAACAACACACAAATGTTGTTATGAATGAAACAACTAGGACAAATAAATAGGATAAATTTGCTTTATGTAATTAACAAATAAACGTGTGTAATATATGAAACCGAACACAAGAACGATGACATGGTATGACATTTGGTAATGTATGAGGCTCACAAAACTTGTATGCGATATATCTGAAAAGTCTCTGCATGAAATTGCACATGTCTAACTACAACACATAGGAGTGGAGGGAATACAACTCACTTGCCCAAACACAGGACACCATGCCACATCCCTTCCTCATTAAAGGGGCTCAAAAGTATGGACTACAGTGACACACATCCCAAGACATCAACATCCTCAAGATCATGCAAAGATAGGAAGCAATGTCTGAGAACAAACTGACTTTACCACACCAGTGGTATTATGACAGATGCCCAGTTCAGTTCAGGGCACCATATGTTAGCACGGGGCAACAAAGCCTAGAGAGTGACTGATCTGGGCAATGGTTTACAGTAAGAGACTTTAAAGAGACTTCATGAGATAAGTAAATCATATACAGACAACATGAATTACTATGAGACTACTACTACTATACTACGAGAATAACTATGGGCCTCTTGCTACTCCTGGGGTCAAAAGATCAACACAATCTACCATATAATCATGTATACCTTACAGACAAGGGTAATTAAATCAACCGATGTATTGCTGAAAAGTAAAGGATATCTGCACATTACAACCATGAACTCATGACATTGGCCACTCTCTTGACCTCATTCTCGCCCTTGTTCTTTTATCTCTTTTGTAATCTTTGCTGTGACATCCTGCAGGAGATTTGGGAGCAGGTCTTCCTGTGTCTATTGATCCAGATTTGGATTGGATGTGAGGGGTAGCAGAGACCACAGTGAGCTATGATCAAAGTGCAGATGTGTGACCCTTATGACCAGATCCTGAGCAAACACTGGTCCCCATCAGCTGGCAAGATGTGAATAAAGACCACACACACACACACACACACTCACACACTCCCACATCACAGGCGCTAAATCACATTCTCACCTGACAGCTAATGACACCTGACTGACAGTAGCTGTAGCTGTAACCTAATTAATGTAAATCTACAGACAGTTAACAGCTACTCATCAACTGGCTGCTTTTGACTGATGAAAGAACTAGGCAGGTCTGTCAGTCCTGTCTCAAATTACAAATTATATCAATGTCAAGCACAAAACACTTTTACTGCTAGATAGTAACTAATAGAATAACATAGATGTTTTAAGTTATTTGATGGCTTAGTAATTGTCTATTCATTTCAAGCAGGCTACATAAATAACTTCTGACATCATTGAGGGATGAGTTACACGTTATAGATACACACAATTGAATTTATGACCACAACAACAACCACAAGAACAATAGTCCACATAGAAAGGTCTAGTGAGCTGTCTATGTTAGCTTCCTCTGCATGTGGTTCTCTGTTGGTTGTTCAGGCAACCACGCGCGGTCATCTAATACAAACGATCGAAATATGACTCCAGGGAATCTCTCTCTCTTGAGCAGGGGGATTGACAAGGGATGTCTCGAAATGTAAATGTCCGGTATGATAAAACATTTGCCAACATTCTTATTAGCATTATAGTATTTACTTTTTGTATAATGTAACGCCCTTCATATCGAAGTATCAGCTATCAGCGTGTGATGTTTCTTCGCTTGCAGTATGAGCCCCACAGCCTACCTTTCGGTTCCTGTCCGCTGCTCATCTTGTGGTGGTCTCCAGTCCATATTAGTGCATATTCGCTCTGTACCGCCGCGTCACAGTATATGCCGACGCTGGTATATCAACCTGTGATGATAAAAGATGTTATAAAAGAAGGGGTATCCAAAGCCTTTGCTGCTGGAGTCGGAGGACGCTACTGTCCGTGGTTTATTATAGAAGTTACCCCCCGCGGTCCTCTACATGCATGACTGCACTCGATTTTGCTCGCACGCGTCAGATGCGCTCGGGCTCAGCTGTGCGAAGGCGCGGAGATCAAAGGGAACGTCTCCTCATACGCGCAGGCCTCGTGAGGTGAGGGTATGAGCAGTGGCAAGGAAAGAATAGCTTTAAACCAGAAGCCGTTGTCATATGCCAAAGTGAATCTTTATTGGATAAATATTCTTATGAGCACCGAGCCAGTATATTTTTCCATACATACAATGCCACAGCCATATTATACTCATGTATTCATATTCCGTAATCTCCTCTTACAAACGTATTTTAATACCAATTGGTAGGCGATCAATATTTAATGACAGTGCTGGCATGCTTAAAATAGGCTGCACACTGTGCGCTGAGTGTGTGTGTGTGTGTGTGAAAGAAGATACAGGGAAAGGGAAAGAGAGCATGTGCATTGATGCATCGATTTACAGTAAACAGTACAATTTCCAGTGAAGCATAACTAGGTTAGCTGGCCATCTCTCTCTCCCCCCCCTCCCTCTATCTATCTATCTTTCTATCTATCTTTCTGTCTGCCGGTCTACCTCTTCTGTGTGGTCTGTGACCAGAGAGTTCAGACAAGGGACTGCTGCTATGAGCGGTGTCAGCTGTAGATTTCATGTTAAGGATGTAAAACATATTTAATTAATCTGTGTAATGCAGAGTCATCTTAGCATAATTGAGTATAGAGAGGTCCACATTATCTTATATATAGACACCAGGAGACGATCCGGGATAAGGGGCAAAACATCCGTGAACGGTGGTCCCCGGCTGATGACCCCGCAGCTAACCTAATGGTGGAGGTGCGGCAGACCTAAAGCCTAGCAGGTGTTACCATCTACCTGTTCAAACCAATCTTCCATATAAATCATCGAAGAAGTCAAAGAAATGCTAATTAACTTGCATATGAGGAGATGATCACCACTCACCTGTACTTTATCAACACAATCCCATCTGACTCATAGTGAAGTGAAGTTTTAAAGCCACCCTTTTCTGTCATGAGGTGCATCCTAGGTGTTTCAGACAGTTCATTAGGAGAAAAGCCCTCTTCAACTACCAGTCATGTCTGTTCTTCATTTCATGTGCACTTATGATGACAATTAGAAAGCTGTTTGGGAAATAAATGTTCTTCACTTTACGAGTACCAAGGCTTGCTCCCTTAATTATAAGGGCAGCTGCCTTCAGCAACAAAAGTGCTGGAGTTTGGTAAATACTCGGTACAATTTTCTGCATTCGTACATCAGATTCCATCCTTGATTTATTGCCATTTTTTATTGCACTGTGGGTTTAAAAGCTATGTATTATTGGGCGTAAATTCAGAAAAAAAATGCTTACGTAGTGGTTTTCCTCTGCATGTGAATTAGTGTGTATGTGAGAGTGTTTTACTGTATGTGTGGATGTGACTTACAGTGGTTGTGTGTGTGTGTGTGTGTGTGTGTGTGTGTGTGTGTGTGTGTGCATGGGTGTGTGTTTATGCAAGTGAGTGATTCCAGTGTTGTGTGCGCAACTTCTTCTGTTTTTCTGAAAATACACAGTCCTTAAAATAGCCTCTCTGTGCTTTCATTGAGAATGGAAACATGCATTACTGCAAGCTTCCAAGGAAAAACAGTTGGGGTTATGTAACTGCTAGAAATAATTCTCTCTCTCTTTCTCGCTCTCTCTCTGTTTCTCTCTCTCAAGTTACCCTTAAAGCTTCTGTCTCCGTCCTTGCTGAAAGGAATAAATGAATTACGTCATCTTATTCCCTCAGGAGAGTCTTATTAGTTTACTTGGGAGACCAGAACAGAGACGCACCAGCAGTAACTCTCTAACGTCAAGTCTGAAAGGTAGTGGCTGGCAAACATGGTAAACACCAAATGGTTGGTCAATTACACAACGCTCCATTGTGGTCCTGCTAGTGTATCCAAATGATCATTGTGGTAAATAGCACACACAAACCCACAGACCAACACACACACACACACATACACACACAAGTTAGAGAGATGTATACCAGGTGGCCTTGTCCTTGCTGATCCTCCACATAAACAACAGGGCAGGTTCCAAATAAGGACACCTGCCTCGTGGATAAGTATAAATGAGGTGTTAGCATTCACCACATAAGTTTGCGAGGACTACCAATTGCTGTGTGGAATCTACAAGAATACCCCCCATCCCCCCACCCCCACCCCCCACAGACACACCCACACATAAACAAAAAAACTTGTGTCAGATGCTGCAGATGCTGAAGGTTCAGAGAATAACATGCCTGCCGCACACACACACACCAGTGTACAGATGTGTATTATTACCATGCAAGCACACATTAACGTGCATGCAGATGATGTGCATACCCCCCCCCCCCCACACACACACACACACACATACACACACACACACACACACACACACACACACATACACACACACATACACACACACACACACACACACACACACACACATACACACACACACA
>NC_045161.1:11228509-11233509 GCF_900700415.2 Clupea harengus | reverse complement strand
CTCAGAAATCCAAGCACTCATAAACTGTCCCTCTCACACACAACCTTTCACACAGCAACAGTCTCAACAAGCACAGATTTAAACTAACCTAACTCAAGCCAAGTGTCTACCAGGAACCCTTCTCTCACATAAAGGGTTCTATGCATGGTGGTGGTGCGGCTGGTTCTGTGCATGTTCCTTTCCCCCATTACACCAGGCCTACCCACAGACGATCTAGTGCTCTGGGACACTGATCTAGCGGTGATTAATCACAGCTGAAGCTTCCTGCACTTGAAGTCTGGGGGGCTGAACTCACCCCTTTGTGTAAGGGGAGATTTCTCCTCTGAGACCTTGGAGGAAGAAAATATAGTCAAGTATAACGTTCGGCCGGATTTTTTATCGCCAGCAGATGAGGCACTGGCCGACCAGCCGCTCCTGACGGCATGCGCTCCCAGGCTGCCTGGCGCTCCCAGAGCAGGAGAACCTCTGAGGGGAGGCCCATGGGACGGTTCTGCCATTTTGAGCCGCTTGAAACCGATTCGATTTTGTGAGACGTGTAATTTAATGACTGATCAATGTAACTGGGCCTGAGTTGTGACAGAACCTTGTAGAATGTTGCTGACAATCGTGTCTTTGACACTGGCACTAGTGTTGATCTTTGAGCTGTACCAGGACACCCAGTCTTTGGCAAGCGCAACCAATGTGTGAAACTCAGTGTGACCTAGAAGAAACTCATAGCTGTCAAGGGCTTTGTGGTTGTACAAAAGTCTAAAAGCACTCCAAAAGCTACTGGCACACCTTATGACAATTTTGGTTGTCATACAGCTATGAAAGCCAAAGATTCAGTTTGAATGTCCATTGAAGTGCTTCAGCCAACCCAGTCTATTTAACACCATGTAGTATGCAGCTCTAGGCACAACCCTTTGACTTGGACCTCTGGATTCCATACACTCATGTAATGTGTTCTGGGAGGAGGGAGTAGAGTGGTTAGGGGGCCTCCTTTCATTTTGAAAACGATGCTTTTCCTCTGAGGAAGTCACATGACCTGTCGTGTTTGTGTTGTCCTGCAGTGTTAGCGGGTGCCGAGGAGGCTGGCGAGGCCTCCTGAGAGCCGACAGCTTTGACCTCGGGGCCCACTGTGCCCCCGTCGCCCACCCCCTCCACCATCACCACCACCACAGTTTCCGTCGGCAACCCTACGCTCCGCGGAGACGTCTGTCACGAACGGCAAGAGTAATGGGCGCCGGAAGCCATTGAGCCTAAATTTGAGTCATTTTAAATACAGGGGTCAGTGTGGAGGTCAGCCCAGCAGTCTGCTCCAGTCTCCCCCAGACAAGAGCTCCGGGACAGGAAAGAGAGGGGAGAGCTCTGGAGCCCGCTGGAGCCCGCTGGAGCATGTGCACTTCTCTGTGCATGCACTGCACTACAACTCCTCTGAAATGAAGTGAAACTCTCAGGCGAATCACCCTAGCTGGGTGAAATCATACCCAGTCGAGCCATTCCGTGAGCCAGGCTCAGGGACATGTTCTGCCTTGAATCGTTGCTATGTGTTAAGGTGTTTCTTCTCATGTGCACAACCTCTGCTCAGATGGGATGATTCTCATGTTGAAAGGATTTTTTGTTTTGGGGAAAGGATTTTCTTTGTCTCAACCTATATTGCCACTACACAAAGTCTGCATGGACTTCATACAGATTTGATTGCTGAGTAATGACAGAGGGCTCAGTGTGTCCAGTAGGGGGTGCTAATGACCCTGGGGAGCACATCACAAGGGCAGAACAGGACAGCTAGACCATCTGACCCAATCCCAGGAGTCAGTGGCACCCCCACCTATACGTCAAATACACACACTTCATACCCTAGCAGTGGCAAAGGCCGGGCTGGCAGTTTTGTTGTGATTGGTAGCATATTGAACGCAGTCGTGAATTTGTTGCGGAATTAGTGGAAGCAAAATGTAAGAACATGAAAGTAAATTGAAATAATGTTGAAATGTCGTGTTTCAGATAATGGGTCTAAAGTCTATATGATGACGGCATTTATTGAACAGAAATGAATGCAGGGTCCCTCAAGCATAATTCAACTACTAAATGGAAAAGTGAAAACCTAAGCCCCCAGTGGTTTTAAGTTATCAAAAAAAAAAATGTCAGTGTTTGTACAGTAATAACCTACTAAATGTGTACATTTCAAGCAATATTTTGCCTACTTTCAAAATTTTGAAATTGCTCCTTTTATTTCATAAATGGACTACAAGTGAAGTCACATGCCCACCGTTGCATATGCCTTCCCCTTCATGCTAGCCCTGACTCCACTTCCTGTGAGTTGCAACACTGCTTCACATGGCCTGTCCTATAATGGTTATCACCATGCTCTATGCATTTTTTTATTATTACAAAAAACATTCAGCCAGCCAAGCGATACAAATCAACTTGGTGAGGTGCACAAACCTGTGGTATCATCTATACAACATATTCATTGTAGTTCCTTATCACCTTTCAAATTGTGGCTGAAAATAAACTATGAAGTTTGTCTCAACGCATGTCATAGAAGCCATTCACTAACTTTTTGATGACGCTTGCGATACATTTTCTTTAAAATTGTCTATGTGCAATGAGGGGGTGGGGTCGAAGGGGGGGATTGTGAAAAAAAAATTGGACCTGCTGGTCGCGGCCCACTTGGTGTTGGAATAGCCAATTGTCACCTCCCCCAACAACTTAAAATGGATCCACCCATTTACATTTAGTCATTTAGCAGACGCTTTTGTCCAAAGCGATGTACAAGGGAGAGAACAGTCAAGCTACGAGAAATAGAGACCTAGTGTAACAATAAATACTATTTATCATCTATACATCTATACATCCATCCATGTAATATCAGAGGTCAGGCAGGTATAATCAAATTAAGACAGAAAGAGGCTATTCTGAAAACAGCATTCCAAAATACAAAAGAGAAAAGGTGGAACGGAAAGGTTCAGAGAGAAAAAGAAAAAAAATCTTGACACTATTCAGAAATGTCTTCAAAAATAATTTTACCGATGCCAGTGCCAGGCAAAACATAAACGTTAGCTGCAGTGATAACATTAAAAGTCCACCAGCGCTAAATTAAGTGGAAGAGGAAAGAGTCTGGACATGGGCTGATTCCAGTTGAGAGCAGGGGCAAGAAGAGGAGGCCGCTGTTCGCAAAACACTGTTGTTAAGTTGTGTAGTTCGAACCTGTGGTTAGAAGCTTAGTTCCAGATATGTCATTTTTTGGTGTTCAAATGAACCATTATAAATGTGTTCCCCTCCCTGGTTAATATTTGACGTTAACCACCACACAACCCTACTTATAATTGCATTCAGCAAAAAATGCATGATTGAAAGGCCCACTTGCAGAAACCAGTCCAGTCCATGTGCTACACTACATCATTAACCATGTAAGTTCGAACTACTAACTAACATGGTTCAACATGCTCAATCAGCTGAAAAGCCAAGGGCCAATGGTGTGGGACACACCGTAAAAACTAGGGCCACAGACACTCACCAACCGCCTGATACTGGCGAGTGGTTGTTATGGAAACGAAAGATGCTCTAAACAGCATTTTGGAACAGCGTTTTCTGTTTCAGTGACAACAAAGAATGAAAGACTGAACTGTCTTGTTAACTAAGTGTACTATGCTCGTGTTGTGTGGTGGTCTAACCTAAACCTGCCTTCAGTTCAACTGTAGGCTATAATAGACTGTAATGGACCATGAGTTAAAGTCATGCACACATTAGAGGCCCACCCAAAAATTTAATTCTGGCTATACCACTGCTACTCCCATGCCTGAGGTTGCGAGTTCGAGTCCAGTGTTGTACTGTGCTTGTCTACACAACGCAAGAAGGCTGAGTTTCATTCTTTTAACGAGAGCGTGTAAAACCAGGGTTAGGTGACTGTTGGTGCACATAATGAGCCAATGACCATGAAACAAATTTGTTACAGTATTTATCTGTAGACATTTATTCTTTCTTTAAAAATGCGTTTAAAACCATTGGATGCTAACGCTCTGTCATTGGGTTCAGTGCTAACAAGCTAGCTGGCATCTGAGTGATCTAAAATAGAAAGAAAATGTGTTTGTAAAAAATGTACGTCTAAGTTTATTAATTCAAAACAATGGGGAAATGAGAGCCAAATCATGTTTTGGCTGGAGCAGTCCTTTAAACTTAAAGTCCTTTAAACTTTACCATAAAGTAGGCTAGCGATAAGTTATATTAAAGGTTAATGTTCCAATCAACTGATTTTTTTTCAAACACTTGTTTCGCAGCGCAGTCTTTGTCACACTGTCCCATGCTCCAGGCACTCTCATTCACTTCTACTGAACCTCAATAAAATTATAGATGGTTTCTCTACGTTTACTGAAAATGAGCTGCTGCCACTTAGAAGTCCCTCCAGGATTTAGAGATCTTGCATTTTCAAAAAAATCCTGTAAATTCAAGGATTTCCGGCAATGCAATTTTCTCTTATTATTGCAAAAAAAAGGCGAAGTCAAATTGTTTGCAGTTGAGTTTATTCAATTCGAAATTGCAGCAATTTTATCCATTTTTGAGCATTCCCACAACAAATTCAGTCAAACCCTTGCAAGATCCTGGATGGACTGATTCTCTACTCCACTCTATGGCACAACCTTCTTGGGTGTGTGTACCAAGAACAAGAATCCTGTGGGCGCCCCTTCTAGCAGTGATACATACCTGTGCTGTTTAGCCCCTATCATCACCACAAGTTTACCCCACTCACAGTTTATCAGTCAAATGTCTGAGTTCCAAAACAAAAGAGCTGAAACTTAACTCACCGCTGCCAGATAAATACAAACTCAGATTGTATGTAACTGTACGCGTGGTGTGGGAAAGTGTGTGAATGTGTGTGCGCGTATCTCAACAATTGAATCATGACTGAGTTGATTTAGCAAGCTCAATTATTTAATGTTCTTCTCCACACAATGCTCAGAAGTGCCCAGCCCAAAACAGCAGTCACAGCCATTTCACAAGCAACAAGTAAAAGGTTAAACGCT
>NC_045161.1:11193509-11223509 GCF_900700415.2 Clupea harengus | reverse complement strand
GAATCAATGTTGCAATCAAGTGTTGTAATCATATCTAATTGTGATCATTTCTGCAATAAAACTTGCCCAACACCACAGCCCCTTCCTCTATGCCAATGCAACACTGAAGTACTCCACCTTTATATTCACTATTGTCCCGCTCATAAACCAGTTCACAATAAAAACACTAATTGAATACTCTCATACCCTCCAAGGCCTCTGGTTTGATGAAACTGTAAAAGTAGCAATAAGTAAACATGTGAGATACATTTTTTAGGATGGTGATTTTGTAGGAAAAATCCCCTGCGGTGGAGTGGGACTGGCTGTGACTGCTGCCCGTGGCCTTATAGCACTGCTGCCAGCAACAGCTTCTGCACGGGCACAATTGCAAAACAAAAACACAAAGGCACTCGGATGACGCGCATCAGAGAGAAATCTACCGAACTCCCCGCCACGTCTTGTGTTATGCGTTAAGGCCTATCAGTTCCACCTAAAATCCTTACAAAGCATGATGGGATTGTCCCAGACGTCGCTGCTAGAAATGCTTGGAAAGTTTTATTAACATATATGATTTTCTGTTATAAAAGATATGATAAGAAGGTAGAAAAAAATAGGGTTCAGTTCAAAGAGAGAAAAAAACAAGAGTGAAGGAGTTACACAAGTGTTGCCTGTATATTGAAATATAACACACACCGCATTGGGTCAACATCATTTTGCCAGTGGTATACAAAAGAAGAAAAAGTTTTTGGTTTAAAAAAAAAAAAAAAAGGAAAGAAAGAAAGTTACTATCATTGTTTCTTTTTTGTCTTTCAAAGAGTCGGAATACTCCAGTTGGCATAGGCGAGGAACTATACACTGTTGTCCAGATGTCAAGCCGCAGCCCTTCCATTTAAAAGGCTTCTAGAGTCAAATTCCCCAACCACAGATCGCTGAGACGAGAGGGTGTTATGGGATGTGTTGGGTGCTATCAGAGTCTCGCATGGCAGTTCCTCCGGAGCCTGAGAGAAAGGCCACGTCTGTGGTCAAAGCACAGCGGTGCTCCAGTGTCCCGTTCCGTTAGCATCAAACTCAAAATGAAAATGACTAAAAACAACTGAAAAATAAGGTCTAAATCAGCTAGTAAAGGTTGGTTACAGCATCGAAGGTGTCCTCCGCTGGTTTGCTTCCATAAAAGGGGAAAGTCCCCTAGAGTACATCCCCAGCTTATTTCAGTTCAAGGCACTTTAACAGCAAGTCCCCAGAAATGACAAACGTGATCGCAGATGACGGAGGTTACGGTGGTGATGGTGATGATGATGATGACGATGACAGACTTGAGCGGGGAGCGGCAAATGCAACCAGTCCCAATGATGTTGGCAGGGTCTTGGGGTCCGACTGGATCTCAACACTAATAATCACACAGAGCCCTGCGGCGAAAAAAACAACGGAATCCCTTCTGTATTCTCCACCATCCATTCTTCCTTCTTTCTTCTCCTCTCCTCCCTTTCTCTATCTCTGTCGTCTTCAGTTTACGGTGGGCATCTGGTTGAGGCTGTACTCCTTGGCCTTGAGGCGCAGGTTGGCGATGCTGTTGGCCATGTTCACTCCCGCGGAGGAGGTGGTGTTGGCACAAGTGGGTGGGTATGATGCCATGGTGCTGGAGGAGAACAGCCAATGAGAAGAGGGAAAAGGTGTAAAAAGACGTGTGCGATAATGAAATAATTCCACATTTTATATCATTTGAAAAATATGCATAAAAATAAAACACAACAACATTTAAATGCTACAATGCAATCCATTTTTATTATTTCAATAAAAAAAAAATTACCACAGAATTGTTTTGAAAATGTCTAAAAGATCAAATAGATATACTTATATTTTTTGTTATTAATGGCAACAAATTGTACATGTAGAGAAAATAAAGGAATCCAAGCCAAGAGTATCAGTTAATTATATCAGCTATTTTGCAACATTAAAATACTTCAGTAATGAAGTGTACATCAGTAAAACACTCTGTCCTAGTGTGCCAAACTGGCCAGTTTTTATGAGGTTGGAGCACATTTTTATGAGGTACATATTTTTGTAATTGACTCTTGTACTATTCTTTTGCAATCATCATGGATGTTCAGTGTATTACAAATGTGCGATAAATGGCAAAATAACGGACTTGTCTGGCAAGGACACACACATGCAGAGGGGTAGCACACACACACACACACAATCGCACACTGTAGGGAAAGAAAAAAATGTACTTGCTTTCTGTGGGCAGCATTTTCTGTGGCACTCGAATTGGCCCTCCCTCCGGCCTCGGATACCAGCTTAAGAATATATAAACCATTATTAATACTTTATGAATGCTTTATCAGTACATAATTACTGCCTTATTCATGTCTAATGAACACTTCACAGTTACATTGAGTCTGCTGAAGACTCGTTTATTGGGAGTATAACTGGTTCTTAATGTTGATACGAGCCTCCGCCAGTTGCCCCATATTTATTTTGTAAAATGCTGCTTTAGTAAAAGCATCAGATTTATGGATATATGGATAAGACACCGGTGGCAGTGCAATGGTCAGTCTGGAGGTGCTGACGTGACTACGGGGACAGCGCAGGGCTGTGGGCCCGAGGCCTGGAGTTGTGGGCCGGCGGCTAAGGTTGTATAAGGATTACTGTTAAATCACAGTCACAGAAACCTGAGTCACAGAAAATCCTGCCCAGCAGTTTGTACGCCATCATCTCATCTCATCTTTTCTTTCTCTCTCTCTCTCTCCCTCTCTCTCTCTCTCTCATTCTCTCTCGCTCTCTTTCTGTCCGTGTGGACCCCCTGACCCAGGCTTGGGGGACGCCAGGAGTCAGCTCTGAATTTCATATGGTTTGTTTTCAGATTATCACCCTCATCCTGGGAGGTTTTGACCCCCCTCCCGCCAAACCCCCCAACCTCCGTGCTGACGGACAGAGTGAGGGGCTGAGTGGAGAGGTGGAGGGGGGGGGGGGGGTTGGGGGGGTAGTGGAGAGCCGGGCAGCAGAGATCTAAGATCTGAGCCATGTTTCTGTTGGCCAATCATCGCCCTCGCCACTGGCGACCTCCCCACTCAGGGCAAGATACAAAAAAATGTGGCTTTTATCATTCCAAATTTGTTCCGATTTCCAGATTTAAGCATATCTATTTCAGTCCAACTGATGTCTGTTTCAGCCACGTGTGTAATATGTATGGTGAAGACACGTGTCGACAGAAATGTGTATGGCCCTTCATGACCATTTAACTCACATAATTAACACATTCGCAACTAGAAGTACTACACCTTAACCACTCACTCCCATTCAAAGTAGCTGACATTTGGCAGACTGAATCATTTCTCTCAAACAGGTCCAGTAAAGAACAGAGCGGAGAAAGCAGCATGGCTAACAAGCCAAGGTAAAACACACAAATGCAAGCAGCAACGAAATAGCCATGAAGCAGGGGATGACGGAATGGGAAGATAAAGAGTAGAAAAGAGAGAAAAAGAGAGCTACAGGCAGGAAATGAAATGAAAACAGGCAGTGGGTGCAGGGGTGACTGGGAGCAATGACAGAGGCCAGGCAAGGGTCAAGGGACAGAGGTCAAAGGTGAATGAAGCCGCAGGGCAAGGGTTGTGTGTGTGTGTGTGTGTGTGTTTTTGTGAGTGTGTGGTTACCTATAGGGAGAGGCTGAGCCCCAGGACAGGTAATCATTCGGCCGTGGCGCGGGCCGTGGCACGATTGGCTGCTCCACGGCAGTCACATCACCCGAGTAGGACTTGAGCAGCGAGGCGTTCTTGCTGGCCAGCATGGCCCGCTCGTTGCGACGGAACTTCGCCCGCCGGTTCTGGAACCACACCTGACAGGACGAACAGATCCACATGGACCACCAGTGAGAAACCATGAGCCCAAAGCCTGATAAATCACACCCATGTTAGGTCTAAACAGGATTCTCCAGTGGACAGAAGCGGTTCTGGGGGTGCGATACTCGAAAGCACCGTTGTCTAACCATGTCCTAATCTCCATTGTTACAACCGTGGTTCAGCGATTTGGTGTTTCTCGAAAAGCATAGTTTAAATGATCAATCGCAAACATGATTGCTGTTGTCACCATTTTAATTGCGTTCGTTTGACAAGATTGACTCCCTACCCTCCCTTCCAAATTTCGTTGTATGCAAATACAATGACAATAAAGGCTTTTCTATTCTATTCTACCTACCTAAACACCCACCAACTGAGAATTTCACTTTTCATAAATTAAAAAAATGAACCCTTAATAACACTGACAGACGTTCAAATGGGAACACCAGGATTTTAATTGTGTACTCCATCAGCTGCTCTAATAAATGTGTAGGACTAATTTTACCCTCTGCCGTGCTGGGACTATGGTGGTATGACAGAAGTGGAGATTTGCAACGTAGCGACTACGGTTTCGAGAAACAGTCGTTCAGCCAACGATGCATCGTACCACCATGGCTCAGCATGGACCTCCGTCTTTATTCGAGAAATGCACCATTCGTCTAAAAAAGTGAACCACATATGATTCCTCACAATTGTACAAATGAATCTTCTAAAATTTGCTCTAACTGATATGACCAATCTCTTATGAATGAACGTCTGTAGATCAGCGGGAAATCACAACAGCAACTTCACAACAGCAATTAACTAAAGTCACTGAAGGTAATTATGACAATATGATTACTATCAAATTATTATCCATGGAATTTGGGACAACTGGAAACTACTTAAATAAACACTTTCTAGTTCCTGTGGAACAAAGCGTTTTTTTCACTAAAATCACATTTTGGTGTTCCAAGGAAACTATAACACACACACACACATTCCCATCAATGAAAAACAGCTCTGACATATTAGCCATTTGTATTAGTCTCCGCTCACTGACTGGGATGGGGAAATCATATAGTCAATGATGATTAAAGGTTTTCTTTTTCAATTTTCAAGTACCATCCAAACTGTTTGTGTAAAAACACAACTGCATTTAACCTTAGCTGAAGTAAAAAAAATATATATATATATTCTCACATACACACACCACCGTGAATCAGGGGCCAGAGCTGGATATGGCGCCCAGATAAAAAAAAGATAGTGAAAATAGACCGCTGAAAGCTTTCAAAGAACCACAGGGCATCGCAAAATATCTTACAGGGTAATGCAATTGTTTCAGGATAACTTGCATACAGGTTTTATCCACAGGCATCAGCACATCAACACACACACTGAAACACACCAACACACACACACTCACACATACATACGCACTGCTTGAGGCTGTGCCTGATGCAGAGCTATGTTTTAGCTCTGTGAAATAAAAGTGGATATTAAAGGTCTCCACAGGCACTGCATAAGTTATCATACACACACACACACACACACACACACACACACACACACACACACACACACACACACACACACATAATGGAATGAGCTCTAAGTCTCTATCAAAGCTGCCCTGCCTCAGACTCTGGGACACATTAATCACAGATGTGCATTCTCTCCTTCCCTATGTCTTTCTCTCTCTCACTCCATCTCTTTCTCACCCTCTGTCTTTCTCTTTCACTCTCTCGCCATCTCTCCCTCACCCACACGATTCCTTTCTCTATTTTTACATTTTTCCCATTTTATTCGGATACTTATTTTTCCTCAGCTTTATTATCACTTACCACTTTATTTCTTCCACCAGAACTATCTATCACATTTTTGCTGTTATTTTTCTCTCAGTTGTTCCTCTCTGTATCTGTCTTTGATCTAAAAACCTAATCCCTGTCTTCCTGTAGAGACACTGCATGTGTGGACTGACTGCCATTGTGTATCTGAGTGTGTTTATCAATGACTGTACATGCCTTGCAAAACTATTACGGTTTGCACTGACTGCAGAACTTTAGGAAAAAACACTCTGTGTGTGTGTGTGTGTGTGTGTGTGTGTTTGAATGTGAGTGTGAGTGTGAAGGTTGCTGGGAATCAACAAAAGCAGTTTAGCCACCACTTAATAATGGGCAAACAACCCTTCAACCAGAGAAATGGTCGTTTAAATACCAAAGCCATATCTACATCCTTTAACTAAACAGTCACACACAAATACACACAAACACACACACATGCTAACACACACAAAGAGAGAGAGAGAGAGAGAGAGAGACGTCCTCTAATGTGGCCTCACCTGTACTCTGGCTTCGGTGAGGTTGACCCTGCGCGCCAGGTCCTCCCTGACGAAGGCGTCGGGGTAGTGTGTGCGCTCAAACACGCGCTCCAGGGCCTGCAGTTGGCTGCTGTTGAAGGTGGTCCTGTTCCGGCGCTGCTTCCTCTTCTTCTTCTCCTCCGCGTTCAACTGCTCGTCTGAGATACACACACACACACAGAGCGCAAACACACACACGTGCACACACAGATAAGTAAGACATACACACACATGGGCATTCACAAACACATTGATGCAAAGACGTACATAAGCATGCACTCACACACACACACACACAAACACACACAGATAAAAAACGCTTATAAGACACACACATATCAACATATATAAACATAACATCATATACATGCTTACACATCATATGTATACATAAGCATTAAATACACATGCAAGGGATACACACATATAAGGTACGTATAAACACAGATACAGATAAGGTATACACACGCAGAGAGAGAGAGAGAGAGAGAGAGAGAGGGAGAGATATGTCAGAACTTCTGGTTTAAAATTATAAAACAATGTCAGCTTCTCCTATGTCAGCACCCCACCTCATTCTCCAACACATACCTCTGTTGTGTTTGATATAGACTACAATCCCCAGAGTTGGTTTGATTTCATTCAGATAACGTTTGACCCTGCCTTGCTCGGGTGTTAAAAATGAACACGCATAGGTTACACATACACGATAGAATATCAGAAAGTGACTTCCGGAGATGGCTGTTTGTTTGTCCTCCCGTTGTCAAAGAAAACGATACGTTGGAACATGGGTACATGTAAAACTCTCATATGTCGAATCTAGTAAATAAACATAGAGGATTTTACGGTGCATTAGAGGATCATGTTCGAAAATGTCTATTTAAGTCCCTCTTCACTGTCTACATCTCTTAGAACAGATTTTTATGACAGACGTCTTGCAAAGTGTTGTCATGTTTGTATTTTCCAAGCCTAACAGAGAACGTTCAAATTCAAAACTTGATTTTTGGAAATCCCTATTTTTGAGGCACGAGGATTTAACGAGCTGCTCGTCCTCATCAGACCACTGAGATAACATTTAAAACGGCCTATCAAAGTTTTTAAATCAGAAGATAACATAGGTTATAAGTATACTGGATATAGAATTTGGGATTATTTATGATTTCAGTTTTGAGTGCGGTACAAAGAAATCCAGTGCGGTGCACCAGGTTTAAATAATCCCTATTTGCAAACCACACAAACACAGTTTAAGGCCTCCAATTGGTGTTTTAGTTAATTACGAGGCGTCTGACGTCATTTCAAACTGGCAAAATCGTATGCTAGTAATTTATGATGTCGCTTTGGGAGGTTGATATCTGACAGAGTTGTTTACGAGTTCGTTTTACAGCTAAATAGATCTTCAGAGACAAACGACATTTGCAGGGTCATTTTGGTGGTAAAATAAAACTTATTGGTTCAAACCCTGCTCCATTAAACCACAACCTCTTTAATGCGGTGCTTAATTGTGTGTTATTATGGCGATGTAATGAAATAATTTGGAAAACAATAAACCAATTTATTTGATGCACAATATTGGACTAAAACAATATTCACTAAATTTAGATAATTCTGGAGAGTTTATTTACTGTCTATTTCATGGAAGAACGTACATACTAATAGGCTATAACATGTGGGTACATAACATTATAAATAATTAAGACATCATGTCGGAATCCCGTTTGTTACTGTTAATACAGTTTATTTCTGTACAGCCAATTCAATCAAAACAAACTAACTGAGAGGAACCGGCAATTGTACTGTACATATTTATGCTTAAATAGCGAATTTATTTACAGGGCATATGAATATATATTTTTATAGACTCATTGTAATCACTAAAACAATAATAAAAAAATACTTCAAATATTTTTAAGCAAAAAGCGCGAGAATAGACCATTGCATGAGAATATTCATCTTTATTGCCTTTCTTTTGCCAGCATAGGATCTAAGGGTTTGAAACAACCCTGTGATGACATTTGGCCACATTCTGGTAAAACAAAAGGCCAAAGACGCGTGAGACTAGGATTCATCTAACTCCTTCTAAGAAGAATGTATCCAAATTTCGCCCTCTGCACGCATGGCCTGTGAGCATACTCCATCCTGTTAAAAGTTCAAAGTCGTCTAATCCACAACAGAGACTCCATCAGATGGCCTAGTGTTCGTTTGATTGCGGGTCAGTTTCTTAGGTCATTTGACGTGCGCAGTGTCATAAACTGCTTCCATTTTTGTGTTTCTTTACAATGATCTGTAAACAGTAAACGAAAGCTACGGCCTTGTTTGGCGCAGCAACCTTACAGCTGATCGCCATGCAGCGATTGCTCCGACTCGTGCTGGACAAAAATCATATTTGTATCACTTCAGTTTTAACTCTAAACGATTGTGCCGGCTATTTTTGACACGATTTGGTAACCCTCCATATAAGAGGCAATCATGGGACTAACGGACTTCACCGTAATTGTGAGTGTTACTATGTAAAAAAAAATACTTAGGATATGCCCCACTAGTCCATTTTACCAGCATGTAAATGCCCCTGATCTTTGCATTTGATTTTTCAGGCCTTTGGCTTGTCACTAACCTACTTGTCAAGCCCAGTCTCTGCCGTGCTTCACTAGGGTTTAGCCCACTAAAAAATAGTGACAAACGCTCAGGGCTGGGTTTCCTGATAACGGTGATGCTTAGCGTTTTACGAAGACTTGAAAGGTATACCTTACAATAGGCTACTTTTCTACGCCTGTTTCCCAAGCCATCTCTTAAGAGTTCGTCGAAGAGAAACATTCCTACGTAGCCTTTACCTGAAGAGGCTAAATACAGGTTTCTGCTATCTGTGCTTATCATTCACGTACGTTTGAGCGTGCGTGAGATGTTTGATGGGCATGACTCGCAGGTGATCATTATTTTTAAATAAGCACATCAATACACAACACTATGCAAGACTAAATGAAAGTTCCCGAATAAGGACGGCTGTATGCTAGATGTTACTGAAAGATTTGTATTCGCAAGGGTTTCAAAATCATTAATTAATGTATACCAATGTTTTTTATTTGTATTTAATGGAGCACAAAATGCAATGCAACAAGTATCTTTGTCTTACATCACAGTCGGTGCACACGTCCGGACACTAACACAACAGTTAGGCTCTTGTTTTATATGAGAATTGTGTTAAGGTAGGCCTATAGCCTAGCTAAGAGTGGTTCAGACAAACCTTACCAAAGTATATATTGGCGAAGACCTACTAGCTAACGACGTTTGGGAAACACCTCGAAACATTAATGTAACAAGCTGGGGAAACCTACCCCAGATTTAGACAGGTCCAGCGTTCTCAAATAAAAAACGAATTCAATTTTCAACACATAATAAATCAGATAATAATGAGTTAGCTTACTTAATAATATAGCTTAGAGTCATACAATAGAAAATAAATCAGGTTATCCTGACATTCTCTGCAGTGCCAATGCATGTAACATCAGCCTACTTAATAGTATGCGACCTACCGTAATCGCCAAGGGCTTCAGGTAGGCTATGGACTACATACTGAACCGAGGAAAGGGATGGATTGGTTATTCCTATTTATCAAAATGCGGGTATTGCCACTCCGGTTTATTTGTAAATCTAATGAAATACTACTAAGATTATTACTATAATAATATATTACAGGGCCAGAAATAAGTACTTGGCAGAAGTGCCTAAAATAAATGTTATATTTGTATTATTTTCATTTGTCAAGTTCAAGACCGATGAAGTCTTAACTCTGAATGCTGGGCAAAGCATTCTAAAATCTTAACGGTGAAAAAGAGCTGCATAGTACTGGGTTAGCTGGGTTACACTGAACCATTGAACAGAATATCAGAAAAACGGCACTTAAAACGTGAGATTGTCAGTAAACTTTCGAGGTGGCTTATCTTTTTTATAATTTGACATTTGGAAAGAAAAAAAAAGTCAAAAAAGTGACCACGAGCGGGTGAATATGCACCATTTGAATGATGTCACCCCTATTTAATTTTCACATGTTTACATTTTACAACCACTTTTTCGGAAAAAGAAATAATTTTGAAAAAAATTGTCAGTAGACGTTATAACCCGAGAAATGGAAATGGAAGGGCATGAAGAGGCTTCGGCAAGTAACCTACTGATGGGCAGATCTAATATAATTTGGCCAACTGATGCAGTAATTGTAGGCGTATGTTCCACGGACACATATAATTATGACAAATTATTGTGTTTAAGTATTTTGAAATTGTTTGACAAGTGAACAAGCCACGGATTTACGACAGGGCCCTAGCCCGTTTTCCTTCCGGCACCTACTTCTCCCTATCACTCTGATTTAGCTTAAAAATAACAATAACAGCCATTAAACCCAGCGTCTCTGTCAACCCCTCCCATTAACCTGTGAGTGAGAGCGTTTCTCTGTGGATTTTAAGCGTTTATTTATGCTCTAAAACACGCAGTCACACTCGAGTAGAGCAGGGTTATTTTGTTTTTGCTGGGGTGGATCCAAACGGTTCTCCATAGGCTCTGTTAAATAGTACTTCGCTCAAGCCACTTTTCGTGTTAACACTACAATGTGCATCATATTTCGGGATTGTCTGATTTATTATTGTTCGGCTTGATTTGCGTCCTGCTGACCATGTCCACTAACGCAGCTGTATATCAGTAACTTCAAAGTGTTAATGGCAAATTAATGGCCTTTTAGAACGGGCTTCAGAACTGATGGATTGCTCCGAGTCACGGAGGATTTTCTCCAGCCACGTTTGTTTCAACACAGCCTGCGTCTAGAGACAGTTCTAATTATGCACCAAGTGAATGTGACGTTTTGCCTGTCACTGTCCTCTATTTCCCAGATTAAACCACGGGCAGACGGTTCTACCAAACGAACAACTGCAGCAGTGAAGCTCGCCTACGAGTCAGCAAACCCAAAATCTCAGCGGAGCACGGAGTAATCCTTTAGGGAAACGTCATTCGTTCGATATTTTCCTGGGCAGTTCATAAATTCGGGGCCTTTGCATTGCCTGGTTATTGACATAACCTACGACCGCGCTAATGTGCCAATCCGTTTCTGCATTTAGGTGTTAATCACGACTCAGTCCCGAGTGAGTGCGCCGTAGAACCGAGTGAACACACCCTGGAAGTAGCGTACACTTTGCACTTACTCTCCTGCTGCGTCGTGTCGCTGCCGCTGGTCAGGCCCGGAGACTCCAGCATACTCCTGCCCGCCTCACCGACGCCGTCCTCAGTCTGGGTGCCGACCATCTCCCCTGCCTCCTCCAGATCCAGCAGGTGGCTCACCGAGAAGTTCTTTTTAGCCTGCAGGTTTTCCAGATTGGCAGTGATCGGACTTTCCAGTCTGCTAGATATCGATGCTTGTCTGTCCATTACATGTGCATAGCTAGAAGTCATGACGCAAATAGGATACAGAGAAAAAAATGGCGCAATAATAACAGCCGAGCCAAATTGTTCCTTGAATACAAGGAAGAAAAAAACAACACCCACGGCGCCTCCAACCCGACAGTCGAAATCTCCTTTCCCTCCGTTGCCAAGCGGAGCTAAATCGCTGTAAGCATCCAGTCAAGGAGATGTTTTTTCAGCGTAGGCGACCTTGTGACGATCTTCAGCTCAACTCCACGGTCAGACCAGGCTCATCTCTACCCCAGTTAGGCGATCATCTGAGGTTTCGTGACTGCGGGGGCGTCCATCCATGTACATAAACACACACTCACACACACGCTCTCTCTTTCCCCAGACAGACAACCAGACCCACACACATTCACAAACACACCCACAGCCGAAGTACAATTCACCAGTGAAAAGTTCTACTAAAGTCCAGCACCTGGCTCCACCGAAGACCCCAGCCGCCGTTGACTCACGATAGTGACTGAGCGTGGTTTTTGCGAAAGTTCTGATGTCTAACAGATGCGCATGCATGTGAGGGAAGTTCAGTGGAGTGGAGACGCGGGCACGCTGACTGACTCTCTCTGCCGCTGATCACTAAACGCTCTCTCTCCCTCGCTCTCTCCCTCTCCCTCTCTCTCTCTGGTACTTCAAACGAGGCGCTCGCTGGCACGCTGCGGAGGCCCGCGCGAGAGGCTAAATGAGAAATAGAGACCCCTGGGAGGGGAGATCGACCTAATAGGGGCCCATAATTACGTGGCAAAGCCTTTGTGCTGTATCTGACGTTACACAGACTGCCTTTCTCCTCTCCTTTTCTCCATCCACCCCTCACCACTGCCGTGTACACACAATAACATCGCCCTATCCACTCCATTCCCGCACCGGAACGCCATCCACAATGTCAGAAAGTCTATCCTCGTGAGCACTGGACAATGAAACCAATAAGGCTACACATAGGACCTATTCTGTTAAAGTATATTATTATAAACAATTCTCCAGCGTTAAGAAAGTCTTACTTTGCAGCTTGTACGTTATCATGAATTATAAATAATGTTGTGCTATTCGAACAGGGTGACACTACACTGTTTTTATAGACGAAGCTAATAGTGTAAAACAATAGTAATCTTAAATCGGGGAGACACTTAACTTTTACTGTAAGATTACTTCCATACTGGTCATACAGTTTGTCATGAAACCAGTGGGCATCGGGTAAGTCTCAACCCACCAAAACAATGGCAATCAATATCTTCAGGGGAAATAAGTGATGTCAGATCTGTTGCTATGTGAGTTTTTTTTGCCCCACGGCACTCAATAAAATCCATGCCAAACATTGTTAACCTTTTTTCTTTTTTTCTCTCAGTCATTCTAACTGTAAACAAGTCGTTATCTGACAAACATAAAAGTGATTTGTTAGACCCAGGGTTTGGTACGGAGCGCTAACTTGGAAGAGGGGCTCTTCTAAACGTCAGAGCCGTGTGCGCGTCCTGAACGGGGGGCTTTGACAAGCGAGACGCAGGGAGAGGAGGGGCGGGGGTCCATGTGTTCCCCTGCACAGACATCCCCTCGCTTCCAGCCTCCTGATCTGGGAAAAGAACACTTGATGCCATCAAAGGGAAGCGGATTGAAACCAGATGTGCTGCTTTCGTTCTTTCCATGTATTTAATTAAGGCGCTGTTGGGATGGAGGGAGTTTTTTTTCATCATTAGTTTTCCCTCCGCATTCCCTCTCTTCTGCCTACGCTCTTGCCTCGGTGCCAGTGAGAGAGAAAGAATGAAAGAGAGAGAGAGAGAGAGTTACCCAAGGGCCCGAGCTCATTTCATTTTTGAGCCTCTGTATAGCTACGAGAAAGAATTTCGCTCTTCGTTTGTGCGAGGCGCATGGAACCTCAAATAAGCTCATTGGACGTCAATCATCTCTGTGTCTGACCTGGACTTTCCCTTGGCTCATCATAAACGTGGCATTTTATTACGGCAACAAGCTTTAAGAACCCTCTGGTGTGAACGACAGAGATTTAAAACATTAGTACAGCCGACACGCCCGTGACATATTTATCATTGGGTAAACTATTTATGTTTTCACTCCATCCAATTTTCACCACTGATTCCATTGTGGATGATAATAATAACAACTATAACAATTGCAATAACAATACGTTTTGTTATGATGATTATTGTTATCATCATTATTATTATTATTATTATTTATCATGATTTTTTTGTAATTAAGCTTCAGAAATAAATAAAAGTGATAATTATTAAGTACACACACATTCTCTTCAATCGTTGATTAACCTGGCCAATTTAGCACTGGGGGAAAAAGCAAGGATTATAGGCTGTGTACGGCAGTTTTAACTGTGGATTCAACTAATTCTAGGTCTACCATCTTGTTAAGCCACAATTAACTAATACGATGTGATAACAATACCCTATTAAACTTCCTCAAATAGGCCTAACCTGTTGCCAGCAAGGAGGGAATTGATTCAATTGGTCATTCTGAAACCAGCTATTTGGTGCGTCTTTATGCAACCTTTTGCCTCTGAACTCTAATAGCAACCCTATTTCGTATTTCGCAGGGTTGGTGAGCATATAGAAAACGTCATCCTGTTGTGCTTTGAATGCTACCACATGACTAACGAAACCTGCAGCAATAATTTCTATCTGTCTTATTTTTCTGCGCTCAGCTCCTAACTGGAAGTCACAGCTCCCCTTGTTGGAGTCAATTTGGCAAATGTGAATTGGCAATTTACTTTTGCCAATTACCCTTCAAGAGACAGTTCACCTGGCGACTGTTGTGAAGCCTACCTTTCTGTTTAAAAAAATTGTAAGTGGATTATTTTCATTTCGGCAAAGCATTAACAAAAATATTTCGAACCACTTTAAAGAAATCTACGCCCTTGATCCACCCTAAATTCGTTTTTAGGGAAATACTGTGGTGCAAACAATCTCAAATGAAAGGTATTCACAGAAATGACTACAATTTGATTTACAATAGGTAAAATAGACAATGAGACAATGATAGCAAATGTAAGCGTAGTAAATCCGGAAGAGTCTCAACTACCCAGTTATCCCTGAGCACAAACGCAGCCCCCCCTTGAATCTTTATTCAAGCTACAAATAGTCTGCACAATGTTTCCATTAAGATCTATTTTTGCCCCTATACAGTTCATTCTCAGGCGCAGAGCTGAGCTACCACAGACAGCACAACAGAAGCGGCAGTCTGTTTGTGTTTGTGATGACGCACGCCCTACTGTCGCCTTCAGAGCGCCCTAATCAGTGAGCTTAATTAATTTCACACACTCAGCATTGTAAACCCAAGTGTCGTTTAATCCACTGCAGGCCACTGCTGCAACTGTCGGAACACCGCAAGCGTTTGATAGCTGCAGTTTAGAGACACCAGAGTTGTACATGGAATAAACGGATTGCCAAACGAGCGCACTGACCGGAACAATCACTGCTTGACAAGACGCTTTGGTTTTAGGGAGTAGTAAACCCAACGTTAATATTTTAAACATTTAACAGAAAAAAATGGGCGTCGAAAACACACTACGTTACATGTCATCAAATGTATCTGATTTGTTAGAAGTTCAGCGGACTGCAAGAGGCTTGCGTCCTTTGAACGCAATGGAATTCGATTTCTCGAGGGCACAGCCTTAATGAAATGCAATCACTTGTCTGTTATTCCTAGACGCGACGATTAGCAGTTCAACAAGTCACACGCCTGTTATTCCCCAGTCGTCCTAATCAGGGGCGCACGGGCGGGTGGAGCCGTAGCGGATGGGTTTCCGCGTAGGATGTGGAGAGTCGACACACAGGGGCCATTTAATACTAATTAGGGAAATGGGAGTGGACAGGGGCCAGCGTGCTACTCCAGTCAGCACCAGGGTTCAGTGGACAGCAGAGCCGACACCGGCGGCAGCCAGACGGCAGCAACTGATGGCTGCTGCTGGGAACATTCTTACTTAGTCATAGGTCTTACCTGAAGCAGCGGTTCCTCTCTTCTAGCTTATTTAATAATGGTGAGAAACCAAAAATAATTGGAAAAAAAAACCCCGACATGATTGGCTAAGGTAGCTATGCCAGCGCTTTCAAAGATTTCCCTTATAACCTTTGCGTCTTTACTCTAAAGCACATACAGTATCTTAGCCTATCCGAGGTGCTCAGTTTGGATTCAATCAGTAGGTCACAAAATAAGGTCTACATATTAAAATTATTTTCTGCAACACAATTATTGGAAAAGTATCTTCTCTCTATGAATTATTCTAGGTGCAAAATAATAACCTAACTGCCAAATATTTTTTTCAATGTAAAAAATATGAAACAAGGATTAGATGGCCTATCACGGATATAATTCTACATTCGAAATTTTGCCTACCTCATAGCCACCAATTAATTTGTCAATAGATTTTTCTCGTAAGTTGTGACAAATGGCTTGAAATGCTCTCTAGGGAGCAAACAAATGAGTAGTTGTTTTTAACAGTAAGGAAAGCACTGATTTGACCCCGTTGTCAATTGACAGAAAACGGATCACAGACATATCCTCAGGAAGGAGCTCACAAATAATAGTAGCTTATCCAACCATCGTCCCAACACACAACCTATGGTTTTATTTTTGAGCTTTGGTTTCCTTGCATCTCCTTAGTTTTACCCCATGGTTAAATTCCTTAACGCCGACCGTATGCGTAATCATTAACGATTTATGCTTATCCAATTATAATAATTCAGTACACAACCTGCGCCGAGGTCACAATTCAGTAACTAATGCCATGCCAGATGGCAGAGATTTCCAGTAAAAGTTGATCTCGCCCTTTTTTTCTTGGCCTCTCGGGTTACCGGGGCTTTTTCAACCTGTCCGGAGAGACCGACTGCACATAAATCAGCGCACGGAGTCTCGAAACCCTGGCTTTCTGAAGTTAGCCCGGCTCAGCTTCACTTTATCTCACCGCGCACATTTAGGCCTCATTTGTGTCAGAGCTGTTTCTGTTGGGGAATGGATGCCGGCTTCATTACAGCGACCCCAATATAGGCTACGTAGCTTACTCTAGCGTTACGTCAGCTCCCGGTGCAGGCCGTTTTTGAAAGGAAATTAACCGACTTCAGAGGATTACTTCACAGCGGCGGCGCATCACTTGACAGAGCTTACCTTTGCTGGAAAAATGTATAGGGTATGAAAACTACATTAGTGTCCGCAGAATATTGGCAATAAGACAAATATCCCTCATACACCAACACATACAAATGTAATTATTAATTTATTTGGGCAGATTTATTCGTTTATTTCTTATTGCAATGTTAACATTTTGATCAAATGAAAAACAATTTCCCATATGGACTATATTTCAGATCCCGTGTCTAAAGGATATAAATATACATCTTCAATCAGGCCTGGAACAGTGAAGCTATAGAAGTTGAAAGTCCAGCACAACCTAATTTACGGGCAGAGAAACAAACGTCGCCCATTTTTTTGTGACCTTGGAAGCGCGTGGAGGTTGTCTGGCAGAGGGGACACTTGCGGCCGCTTGCAGCGACTAATTAAATGAGTTGAGTTTATTGCGCTGCCGCATGCAGACGACCAGATGGGACCAGGCGGCAGTAAAAAATCAGGGCCGGTTTGAGGAACACTTACAACGCTCTTAAAGTTGCTTTGAACCGCCATGTGAGCTGTCCAGCGGACTGCCCGGACGACAGCACCTTAAACAATCATAAAGTCGGTAGCCTATAGTGAAATTGAGGAGTTAAGAAAACCTATTTAAATATTTTGTCTCAAGTTGGAAATTGTGCAATTCCATGTTAAATTATGTTAAACACAAAAGCTATAATAAGGCTATTTGATGTATTATAAACAATCTAACCAAAAAGCCCCCAGGAGTGTCACTTTATATAAAAGGGTCAACTATTTGAAAATCCATTTGGGCCCAGGCTGTAATAATGACAATAAACATGTTTAAATAAAATAGACTAGATTACATGTAGACCTAATTCTTTCAATGGCCATAATTTGAAGACACAACCAACAGACTATATAGACCAATAAAACAAAGATTAAGTCCAGACCAAACAGGATCCACACAAAAACCACCAGTTAAAAAAAAAAAAAAATCCAAACTCCACCTAAATACACCACCGTAAATCAAAACTTAGTAAGTTAGGCCCATTGTAAGTGCAGCATGAGACAAGGCCGGGGCAAAGTTTGTGTTCAGGAGAGAACTTAGAGAAAAGGCAGTACACCCCTTCGGGTCTTCGGCAGAGGCGAACAGCATGGTGTCTAGAGAAACCGCCTCGCTTCGCAGACGTTCGTGAGTAAATTGAGTAAAAATAAAAAATAAATAAATAACGAAACAAGGAAGACCACTAGGGCCCATCAATACACAGCCCATATCCAGAGGGCCTCCTGATGCAGGCAGATCATCTTACCGCAGGACAGACCGGGAACGGCCCAACGGGACACCAATCTCAAGGCGAGTCTGGTTTTCACCAATCGCACACGCAACGGACAGGCTAGTGTGGTCCCTGTGCAGATACACATAACTATATTTAAAGAAAACAAAAATACATTTAAAAAAGCATTGTACCTCTCACTTGTACTGTATACCTCTTTGGTTAACAAATAGTTGTTGTGTTCATAGTATAATATACTGAAATGGAAACACCATTTTCTCAACACTGCCAGAGGATTTTTCCGAGGAGATTTTTTTTGTGTTCCATTATGCAATTTACAGTACTAACTCAATTTACATTTTTGTTCTCATGTTGCCTGTACGGTCAAAACTCTGAGACAGTCAATGCCCCTGATTTCTTATTGCTCCTTGCTTAAAACGGCCATGGAATGACAAATTGAGTGGATCACCAAGCTGACAGCAGCAGTCTGACACAAACATATGTAGGGCGGCTGGCGCACTATGATGATGTCATAAGCAGCACTTAATATGAAAGCCATGGCATTCTTTGGCATGAAAGGGGATGTGACCCAGAAAATCACATTCTCTCTTTAGTGTATAGCTTTAGAGTCATAGTAGACGAAACAGTTGTGAATCTATGAACAGATGGGGGCAGAAATGAATCACCACATGCTCATGGTCGCAGTGCAGCTACAAAGAGGGCTCTGGTTCTATTGAGCTGATGGGTTAGGACAGGCTTTGCCATAATACAGCCATCTTCCCCAGTCCTCCTGTGATCAGGGAAACAGCCCAACCACTGTTGTCAGTACACAAGGAGTTAGTACACTCCCAATACACACGATCCTTCGTTATCTTCCTCACATGATCAGTAAAAAAAAATCGTATTTGCTTAAAAGTCTTTACATAAAAAGAAAAACATAAATGCCCATGGTTTTTGATCGTGCCAGTTTTAAGACAGGGAGACCTGGGCATTCTGTGGGATCGAGGGAGTTTGTGGGGCCTCGACAGTCTCAGTAGTCACTGGGTCAGTGGTCTTTAGGTTTTCCTCACTCGCTGGGGCTGGGGCTGGGGCGGCCTCAAGACAGTCCTGTTTACCGCCTTGCTCTCCTGGTGTGGTGGGGGAGTCGTTGCCCAATGGCGGTGCAGGGCCTTGGGGGGAATGGACCTCTGACTGGGCGCCGCTGGGCTTGTCCTCCCCGGGGGGCTGAAGGCTCTCCAGTTCATCGCTGAGCTCTAGCTGCTGCATGAGCTCCTCCAGCTTGGCGGCTTTCCGCAGCTCGTTCTGTTGGATGATGGCACACAGGTGCTCCGTCAGCTGCTCCTTGACCTCGGTGCGGTGGTGCAGCGACAGCTTCGCCGCCACGTACTCCGCCTCCGCACGCTCAAAGCGCTTCCTGGAAGGGTGACAGATAAATAAACAAAACTGGTCAACAGTGTAACCTACCACTATTCCATCATTAATGATCAATAGCTAATTAACGTGCATTAGCTGCAACTCTTTTATACTGCTGTGATGTCAGAAGATCTCAGGGCCATCACTGATTGTTCACAACTATCTCTTTAACAGTAGGCTCTGCAAACACAAGCAGAGATAAGTGAAGCTTTACTGCTTTTCCTATGGTATATTATCAGGTACTCAGTGCAGTTGCAATGTCAAACTGCAGGGGGCAGTGTTTCTCAGGAGCAAGGCAACAGAAGTTGTGCCTGACCGTTGTAAAGTTAGAGCCATGGACCAGTGAATGACCACAAAAAACAAACACCAGCACCACAGCAAGGGTCATGTATGGGTGATTCACCTCCACCAAGACCATATCGCCACCCTTCATCTGCAGTGGCCTGCCCATCCCATCACACATAATTACAGTGCAAACACAACTGCCTGGGGTTGCCACAGAGAATTCCACAGTGCCCAACTATTTAAAGGACCTGCACAGCCAAGAACATAAGTATATCTGCAAAAACCCAAAACACCACAAATGATGAGGAGTCAAAAATGCTGAAAGTCCCTAATGTCATGACAGCCACTTGCCTACCAGACACCACCTCAGATATGTCTGGGTGGAGACCGTGGCCAGGTGGATTGGTGGGTTATAGCCCGAGAGGGCAGCTAGCGTTGACATTCCACCTTCCACAAATAACACCAAAAAAAGTGTTCCTAAGGGTTAGTGCCCTAAACTGGTCTGTCCTTCCCCTAAAAAAAAAAACAACCTATAACATCCCTGTCATTAGCCTATGGTCTGAGTTTCTGGAATCAAAAGTCAACACAGCCACTGGATGCAGAGAAGATCTGTGAGACCAGTTTCCATCGCTGCGGCATGGGCTAACACATGGTACTTCGTTATTGTTTAATGCTCTATGGTTGCCTTGGGCCTGACAGTCAGGATATGGTTGGACTCTAGCGCTCTGAGATTTTCATGCTGATCTTTGATGTTCTGTTATGGGATGGCTGCAGATGCCCAATGACTGGTGTGTGATGTAATTTGGTTAACTCGGTGTCTTATGTTGAGTGAAGGGCTGTACCATGCACTTGAGTAGTCCAGGCTGGCCTGCTCGATCAGCTTGCGGAGGATGCCGATGTCATTGGACACCGAGTCATCCAGCGCCTGCAGCCCCTTCTGAATGCGTTTCAGTTTCACTGCCTCGGCCTGAGTCTGCTTGGATCTGCACGAACAAAACAGAAAACAAGAGACAGTGAGGCAGGTGGATGAAGACCAAAAGGGGCTAGGAGTATGCCAGAAAACATTTTTATGAATTGACTTGGAAAGGACAACTTTTCCAGCTACTGTATTTTGACGGATTTTTGTCACATGCATTTTTCAATGATAAGACATGAGAGACTCCAGACTTGCAAGATCAAGTTGTGCACCATTCCCATCTCTTATAAAGTGCCCTTGTTATCAATGTTAGCTTTATTTTTATTTACTGTACTGAGGATGAACGATATGTGCAGTGATTTTCCATAGGAAGGACATGGAACAGACCTTGAACACGTCATATTGGTATATTTGCTCAAAAGGCCTTATAGACCATGCACTATGCCACCACCTCATTTTACATTCTTAGTTTATCACACTGGTTTTCATGATACTGTAAGATGACCATACTTTTCTGCAATGGTTTTGTATAGCAGAGCCTTCTTCTGCTTATTCTTCTCTTCCATAATCCGCTGATCTTGCTGCAGTTTCTCCGTACGAGTTTTCTCCCTCCTGAGACAGAAGAAAAAAACAACAACTGTACACAGTATTTATAAGAACCGATAACACAGATTCAGGTCAGACTGTACTGACCCTGCAATTACAGTACCAAAAGCAATCAAAAGTAATATCGGCAAGCATGTATGACTATTCATAACAAACAACTTAAAACCTATCAGAGGATCACACAAACTAACATGTGCGTGACAATTTAACTGCAGTATAAAAGACTTACTAACAATTCCACTTCCTGTTTATCCAGCTCATTAGCCAGCGGTGTAACTTCAATCGACGTCTCAGGATCATGGTTGTTTACCGCATCCAGCTTTGCAGTCACGGGCTCGTCCTTTCCGGTGTCAACAGCAGTCGGTATTGTAGGCGCGAGTGGACTGGGAGAAGTCAAATGGGGCTTGGTGAGCTTCTGCTCGGGCTGTAACGTCTCGCTGCTCATTTGAGCGGTGAGTTTGAGTGCTCTCTCCCGCTGCAACTGCTGCCGACTCCGGTTGGTAGAAGTCGGTTTGCGTCCCCGTCCAAGCCCTGGGGCTGACACTGACTGATCTGCAGGTGAAAATTCCAGCAAAAGATAAGGTGTTTTACGAGCGCTACATGGTAATAAATACATGCATCTATATGGACAGCTTCTATAAAGTGCCTTAGTAGCAGTCTAAGTCATTGTCTCCTGTGAATGTCATCTATTTAAGCTTAATCTAACAATTAAATGGCTGATTTACACTGGTAAATGTACTTTAAGATACCTAGCCAACTTAGGAAGTCTTAACATCTATGACATTTCAAACATATAATGTTCGATAATGCTATATACAGCAACAGTAAGGTAGAAGTGAAACTAGGTATTTAGTATCACTAACATAAAAGTGTAAATGCAGTAAAAGTAAAGGTCAATACCACAGCAAAGTAACTTTACCGGACAACCCAGTTGTGCGGGCTCACCTTTCAGTTGTATTTTCCGCAACTCTTCGTCAGAAAAGCCAGCCCATGCCGCCATTTCTGGGATGTAATGTATATCAACGAAATACTAAAACATTTAAAACTAACTTTAAAGCTGATTAATGCAAACTTCGAAGATACTTTACAATTTAACGCGAAATCATGACAGAGTCCCGGCAAAAACAGGTACTACGCCGCCATGATTGTGGATGTGTGATGCCACGTTCAAGACCCCGATGAGGACCAAGGAAAGACGCTCTAAAGTAATGCCTGTTCCAATGCCTAATGTGAAATAATTGTGAAGTCAGTAAGATACAATAAAATATCTACGTTTTTCACTGAGTTACTATGTTTTTATTCAAGGAAAATATGTGCTACAATTGAACAATGGCTCTGCAAGAAATCTTGTTTCATAAAACTCCAAAGAACGGGCAAGTACTTTAGCCTACCCCTGTTACTCTGAGTTGGTCTCCCTTTGATTCAACTAGATTTAATGAATATGCAGTTGGTCTTTTTTCAAGTTTTTTTTTTCAACGCCTTCTGTAACAAAGTAACAAAGCAACTACAAATACTGTGGCAAACACTGTGGTAATAATTTCAAATTACTTAACCTCAAACCACATCTGTTATAATAACAACATTAATGTACAATGTGATGGATGGTTTATTGCTAGATGTCTGTGGAAACATTTTAAGTTGTTCTAAAGAACATTATTCTGGAAAAGAGCACAGACAAAACAACAAAGCTTTATTCAAATCATAATTTGCTATAACAAATTGTTATAGCAAATAATGACTGTGAGTGAAGCCCTCTTGATAGTGTGAGAGTGAATGAGTGCAGCCCTTAACCCTTCATTACATCTAACTACTGAGCAGGTCATGTGAGTCCACAACTAATTTTGTTTATGCTCTCCTCCTCTAATCAATCCATGTCTCTTTATACTGCAAGTGCCTGCGCAAACACATATACTCACACACATACATACACAGACACGCACGTATACACACACACACACACACACGCACGCACACACACACACACACACACACGCACGCACACACCCACACATCTCTTTAGGATTGTCCCAGGTCAAAGGTTAATTAAAGCATGAGTTGGTTGCTAAACAGCGTGAAATCTGAAGAATATGTCAGACATGTGACGTTTTGCCTGATGACGGAAAGCTGCATTACTCCAACAACAAGGAAGCTGACTGGTATAGGATCTGTGAAAGCATGGTTGACTTTTTGACTTTGTGTTTGAATTACTGAGGCACTCAAAATAAACTTAAACAACATAGCATAAACATACGTAACCTGGCACGGCTGACGTTTAGGAGTCAAATGAGAAACAAACATTATTACAATTTCAAATTTACACAAAACCCTCAATAGTGTAATTGGAGTGGAGAGTTTTGCAAAAAAAGTATATAAGTGTATATGTTTTTTCTTCTTGATGTCCTCATGTAATGGTGGGTAACACCGCAGAAACAACCAAAAAAAAACCAACATGGCTTTTAACTGCTGGGTGGCAGGCTAAATTTTGACATTTTCATTTTTCATGTTTCCATAAACCTCATAAACTTTCCGCCTGTAGAGCTAATGGAGGCGAGCGCTTTGCTCGCCTTTAAGAAGTTGAAGCCAAAAGAAACACCTTGCAGCACTCAAAACACTGTGCGAAGCACGTGTGTGTGTGTTGGTGTGTGTGTGTGTGTTTGTATATGTGTGCGTGTGTTATTTGTGTGTGTCTGTTTTAGAAGAGTTGCAGAGAGACTATCACATATTAATTCATACAAATTGGCCTCTAGTACTGGTCTGCTGTGTTTGATGTGCTGGCCTGTCATGGCAGCCAACCAAATTCCCACAGGAAACAGGAATAGGGTACTCCAGATCCTGCCAGTTGATGGGCTGCTCTCTCTCATTTTGCTGTCTCACAGTCACTCTCTCTGTCTCTATTTCAGTATTTCTCTTACTCTCTTAATCAGTTTAATTTATTTTCTGGCCAGTTAATTTTTTTGGAGAAAAAAAAGGAAAATGCACATGGAACCCCTTTTCACCATCTCTCTCTCTCTCTTTCCCTCTCTCTCCATCCATCCCTCTCCCTCCCTCCCTCTCTCTCTCTCTCTCTCTCTCTCTCTCTCTCTCTTGTCCTCACCCTGCTGTCACTCTCTGTGTCACTCTATGTAGTTTGGTCTGCTCTGATCCAACTGCAGATGAAGTGGCTGTCTGTCTGCATTGATCACAAGTTCCTTCAGTAATGATCCCACTGGGGCTGAGTGGCACACTACACAGCACAGCTAATTATCCTGCTGGCCTCCTGTCCATCCCTCAGTCCCACTTAATAATCCCTCCCAACAAACTATGCTCTGAAGTCTTTTGGGCGTGTGTGTGTGTGTATGTGTGTGTGTATGTGTGTGTGTGTGTGTGTGAGAGTGTGTGTCTTTGTTTGTGTGTGTGTGTGTGTGTTTGTGTGAGTGTGTATGTCTGATGTTTTTTTCTTGCATGAATATGTGTCCTGTGCATGACTCCCATACATGTGTGTGTTTGTGCATATGATCATTTGTGTTTGTGTATGTGTGTGTGTGTTTGTGTGTGTGTGTGTGTGTGTGTGTGTGTGTGTGTGTGTTTGTGTCCTCACAGGGCATGCAGGGCGACTCCAGCAGTGACCCACCTCTCTCCTGAAGCTGCGCTCGAGAGGCCCCCACATCTTTTTCCCATCTGGGAGCCAATTATTTGTGCACTTAAAAGGCGAGACACCTCAGGAGGGGCGCAGAGACAGCCTGACACAGCCTGATGCATGGGAAGCAGATGTGCAGCCGCTGCGCTGGGGAAGCGGTCACTGGGAGTCGGCCGCAGCGCCAGGGCCAGATCCCTCTCAGCCACCAGCACTGATCTGGGGTCAGACGCCACTTTCCCCCCTCATAATTGTTCAGGGTGAGGGGAAAAGGTTACAGGAGCTGGTTCAAGACCTGGAGGTAAGGGCAGTCAGAGGCTGGTGTAGCTTGAGACAAGGCAAAGTTGCAGCTTTGAGGTCAGTTAGCTCTGGGTCAAGTCTGGGGTTAAGATAAGGGTCTTGGGTCAGGAGTTAAGGGGTAATGGAAAGTACCCTTTTGAAAAATGGTTACACTGCATTTATAGTCTTTTACAGCAAATGCCCCTTCGCTAACTACATGTTCCATAAACACACAGCACAATATAAAATGATTCTGTATTATATTCATAAAATGTATGCTTGGCAGATTTAATGAAATGTATGGTTAAACCATTCAGCCCACCAAAAAAATCCTTTTATTTAGCTGCCAGAATTTTGTAGCTCTTTGATTTTTAAGAGCTAATAGCAGATTCATTGGAGGTGAGTAGGAGAGGGGGTCCTGAGGGCAGGGGTTAAAGGTGACCTCGGTAGCCCAGTGGAAGGAGGTCTGTCCTGGACACAGCAGTGGGAGGAAGGGTTCCCATGTGCTGCCTGAAGGGGTTATCCCACAGAGGAGAGGTTCAAAAGTTCATACAGAGGGGTTGATTAGTCGTTAGAAATGTATGAAGTTTGTGTGATGTTATCCGTGTGTTTGTGTGAGTGTGTGTGTGTGTGTGTGTGTGTGTGTGTGTGTGTGTGTGTGTGTGTGTGTGTGTGTGTGTCTCTGTGTGACAGAAACAGCATATTTGGGGTTACATCAAATAAGAAAGACTGGAAAGAAGTACAAATGCCCTTGACAGTTATTTATTTAACATGATTAAGTCCATGTGCACACACACACACACACACACACACACACACACACACACACACACACACACACACACACACACACACACACACACACACACACATAAGAGAGACACTCTTCTCTGAGGTAGATCTAGAGGGACATATTAGGTCACCTCACACCTCTGTGACAGATACTCTTATTGTAAAACAGAGGCCCTGAAAGGAAGGAAGGAAGGAGGGAGAAGAATCATTATGTGACAGTATCATGGTCTCAAGGAAGAGGAGAGGGAAAGAAAGATTGAGACTGAGAGCAAAAGTGAGATTGAGTGACAAACAGAAAGACTGGGAGAGGGGAGTCCCCCCCCCCCCCCACATACATACCACACACACACACACGCAAAGAGAGTGAGAGAAAAATAAAGTAAATCATGAGAGCATTCGCTGAATCAACTCTCATTCTCTAAGTGGAGCCGTAAAGACCAATAACCCACTGCATTTATAACGTGTGGACAGCAAAACTTTACACAGCTCTTCTCATGTAAAAACAAAACCGACAGGGGAGGAGGACCCTCTGCTTCTCTATGGACAGAACAACACTTAGGTTGGAAAGGGGTAGGAGTGTGTGTGTGTGTGGGTGTGTGTGTGTGTGTGTGTGTGTGTGTGTGTGTGTGTCTGTGTGTGTGTGTGTGTGTGTGTGTGTGTGTGTGTTTGTGTGTGTGTGTGTAGGAAGGTGGGGGTCAAGAGCTGAGCACGTTTTGAGTGCCGCATGACCATTCCGATGTGAGCGATGAGGCGAACGTCAGCGGAGAGGCAGCAAGTGCCGTGGCGGCGCCCTCTCTCTGACTCCAAGCCATCCATAACCTCCATGGCACACGCTCCCTCAAACAGGAAGAGGGCCCGAAAGACAAACACTCATTTCAAGAGGGGGCAGGGGTTGCTAGAAGAGGGAATGGTGGGATGGGGAGGAGGAGAGGGGGGGAGAGAGGAGGAGAGGGGAGGAAAGGAGGAATGATTAGAGGTCAGATGGTGGGGCAGGGGAGGTGAGGTGGGCTCTAATGGCTGTTTGGAGAAGCACACGTGTGTTTCAGAGGGGGCGGGGTGAAGAGGGGGGGGCGGGGGTGTTGCTGACCCCCACTGCTCCTGTTCTGAATTTGTTCCTTAATTTTCAGCCCTGAACCCTTGACCTGCTGAACCACTGTCCCCCCACACAAACACACACATATGGTCAGACGCACATGCACTTTAACTGTTGGAAACACGCCTAAACACATACACATGTATACACAGATTCACATCAAGGCATAGGAACGCGAAGGTGCGCATCTGACATACACATACACACATACACACACACACTCGCACACACACACGCACGCACGCACGCACGCACACACACACACACACACACACACACACACACACACACACACAGACACCAGATGCCAGTTTGGAGCAGTAACACCAGATGACATCACCCCTCTGTCCCATCCTGAAGAAACCAGTTAGCTTTCATCTCTTTCTGTCTTCCACTCCTCCTCCTCTCTATCACTTTACCCATCTCAACTCATTTATCTCTCACCTTTTGCTTTTACCCCTCAGGTTTTCCTTGCTCTCTAAGAACTGCAAAACAATCATTCACTTTTTTTTCCTCTCTCTCTCTCACACACACACACACACACACACACACACACACACACACACACACACACACACACACACACACACACACACATACACACACACACACAAACAAAGTAATACATTCACATGACTATTTTATAATTATTATGAATTATTATCATCTTAAAGGCAAGGCAAGGTCATTTTATTTAGTGCAATTCATGCACATTGGCAATTTAGAGTGCTTTACAAATGAGCAGATACATAGAAAAAAAGACAAATAAGAAATATATGTTTTCATATACATATTTATTTATCAATATGTAAATAATAAATACAAATATAATATAAAGAAAAAGTGCATTCGATCAGTGAATAAATATAGCCAGAGCTGAGCAGAGCTGATCTAAAAGCTGCTTCCACATGTTTAGTTCTGACAGTAGGTATTACCAACAGATTTCTCTCCAGTGATCTGAGAGGTCTAGCAGGTGTATAGTGCTGAAATATATACTGTATATGAGAAGTATTTTGGTCCTGCCCCATTATGGTATTTATAAACAAATAGCAGTGCTTTCAAGTAAATTCTATGACTTACCAGAAGGTAGTGAAAAGACTTTGTATCGGAGTAATGTGGTCAGATTTATTGTTTTTTTTTGGAAGAACTCTAGCAGCTGCCTTTTGTACAAACTGAAGCTGTTTGATGGTCCTTTTTATGGAGGCCTCTGAAAAGGCCATTGCAGTAGTCAACCCTGCTGGAAATAAAAGCATGAATACGTTTTTCATCATGTTGTGACATAAGGCCTCTAGGTTTGGCTATGAAAAAGCTGATTTAGTTATTGCTTTCACGTGGTTGTTAAAACGGAGATCACAATCAATTAAGACACCAAGGTTTTTAACAGTGTCCTTCGTTTTAAGTCCTTTTGCGTTAAGATGAGTAACAATCCTTAGTCTCTCCTCATTTTCCTCAAATTAGATTATTTCAGTTTGGTCCTTTTTTCCGAGACATCCAGTTGTTAATTTGGTCAATACAATGACAAAGAAATTCTAGGGGACCAAAGACTTTAGGCGAGAGGGTTAATTAAATGTGAGGGTCATCAGCATAACTTGTCGATTGAATACGCACCAGTAATTGTTCAGTATGGAAGCATCCAGATGAGTCTTTTTGAGTAGGGGCTTTATAACAGCTGTTTTCAGAGACTTTGGGAATGTGCCAGATTGCAATGATACATTTACAATCTTAAGGACGTCTGCTGCTATGAGGTGAAAAACAGATTTGAAAAAGGTGGTAGGCAAAATATCTAAGCAGCACATGGAAGAGTTTCATTCTGACATCAGGTTGAGTTTCCCTCTCTTTGTTGCTGGAAATTCCAAATGTTGAGTTGTTGTTGAGTTGCAGGATATGTTCTACCTGATTTGATACACTGCCTTGCTTTGCATATTTCAGTGTTACATGTGCAAAACCTCTCTTTATGGGTGTCATAGTGGATCCGGAGTTTGTATTTGCACCCTTTTCTTTCAGTCTTTCTACTTTCTCTTTTCAGGAGTTCAACAGTTGGATTTTCTTTCCATATCTGAAATAAAATTACTCAGCAAATCATCGTCAGAGTCTGACAGTTGACTTGAGGTCCTTGAAAGTGCCTGCTCAAAGAGAGCACCCATGTGTCTCTCTTTGTTACAGTCATAGGCAGTCATTTTGCCTTGTCGGATATTTGTGTGTTCCTCTGTGTATTTTAAAAACGAGTTATTACGTCCCTGCAGATGGCAAAACTTCGTTGCGGGGGGAGGGGGCGGGGTCATCTGCATGTGAAAAAGATGGCAAAACTCTGTTGCGGGGCGAGGGGGCGGGGTCATCTGCAATTTTCCTGTGCCCCCTCCAGGAATTACTCTCTGAAATGTTACTGTGTATTGTCCCCCCCTACAACGAAATGTGATCTCCGCCCCTGGTTACAGTCATAGATTCTGAATGTGTGGGGACATGGACACACCAAAGAACACACAGAAATGATCAGATAAGGTGAAGTCCTTGATGGTTGGAGAGATGTTGATACCCTTTGTGATGACAGGATCTAGGGGAGAGTGAGTTGGTCCCTGTACCTGCTGTGTTAGGCCGAAGGTATCAAGTAGTGCTTTCAGTTCCTTAGCATAACTGTTCTCTGGATTATCAACATGCAAATTAAAATCGCCTGATATGATAAACCAATCCAAATCTGCACAAATTATGGACAACAGTTCGCTTAGCTCATATAAGAAAAACTTTAATAGAGTGTTTGGAGGCCTGTAAATAGTTACAAATAAAATAAAGAGAGAATGTGTAGGTGTAGCTTATCAGTGATTTGAAAATGGGAAGAGAAATCACAGCTAACACATTCTAAAAGTTAGCCAAACCTCTAACCTTATGGTGACAGCTGAAAAGTTTGCGATTCTGATTTGGAAGGCAATGTGATGATGGATGGGTTGGCGAGTGTATTTGTGTGTGTGATAGTGTTCAATAGAGAGAGAGAGAGAGAGAGAGAGAGAGAGAGAGAGAGAGAGGGAGAGAGAGAGGGAGGGGGAAAGGAGAAAGATTCCAATGA